>NW_027327284.1:0-16478 GCF_047675955.1 Chlorocebus sabaeus | reverse complement strand
ACCCTTAGTTCTGTCCCTTTTGCCCAGAGCCTATATACCTATAGAAGGCTGGTCTCCTGACTGAGCTCCATGGGCAGATGTAGAAGCCAGAACCAAACCTGTAAGAGGCAAGAAAACCAATCTGGCCAGGTGACCCTTCAGGAAAATACAGAAATAGTAATAATCCCACTAATGCATAATATTTGCCAAGTAAACATTTTTATTGGCCAGGCGCGGTGGCTCACGCCTGTAATCCCAGAACTTTAAGAGGTTGAGGCAGGCAGATCACTTGAGTCCAGGAGTTTTATATATATAAAATATATGTATATAAAGGCTTAAACCCCATACTACCCCATTACTGTGCATATTAATAGCAAAAGGAGGAAAGAGCCTTTACAATGGAGGGACTTGGCAATTACTATCTGAACACAATCTGCAGATGTAAGATCACCAATGGTGGAGCAACCTGACATGATGTCTTGCTGGTATGATGCAATATAAAGTACAATTTTTTTTTTTTTTTTTTGAGACAGAATCTTACTCTGACACCCAGGCTGGAGTGCAGTGGCATGATCCTGGCTCGCTGCAACATCTGCTTCCCAGGTTCAAGCAATTTTTGTGCTTCAGCCTCCTGAGTAGCTGGGATTACAGGCATGCATCACCCAGCTAGTTTTTGTATTTTTAGTAGAGATGGGGCTTCACCAAGTTGGCCAGGCTGGCCTCAAGTGATTCACCTGCCTCGGCCTCCCAAATGCTGGGATTGCAGGTGTAAGCCACCACGCCCAGCCTACAGTGTCACCTTTGAAAAACCTCTTACCATAAAAGCAAATTCAAATCCAACTGAAGCTACAGAGGTGACTTTTATTTTACAGGAAGTACAAGAAGCAGAGGAAGAAGTTAAATAACAATGTGAAGAAACCATCAGACAAGTCCTAAATGTGGGGACATTCTACAACTGTCCTTGTCTTTTCAAAAACTCTGTGTGAAATAAAAAAGATGAGGGGATTGGGGAGCAGTTCTCTATTCCACAAATTCAGTAACATACACTTCTACCATCTGTGATGCTGTCATGGTTAACACACTTCCTACAAGGCCACCCAGAAACAGGAAGGGATCATGCAGAATCTTTTTTTTTTTTTTTTTTTTTTTTTTTTGAGACAGAGTTTCACTCTTGTTGCCCAAGCTGGAGTGCAATAGCATGATCTCGGCTCATTGCAACCTCTGCCTCTCGGGTTCAAGCAATTCTCCTGCCTCAGTCCCCCAAGTAGCTGGGATTACAGGCACTACAGGTGCCCACCACCACACCCAGCTAATTTTTTGTATTTTTAGTAGAAATGGGGTTTTACCATGTTAGCCAGGCTGGTCTGGAACTCCTGACCCCAGGTGATCCACCTTCCTCAGCCTCCCAAAGTGCTTGGATTATAGGCATGAGCAACCACACCCAGCCACCACACAGAATCTTACAGGATGGGCCGGGTGTCAGGAGTTCAAGACCACCCTGGGCAGCATGGTGAAACCCCGTCTCTACTAAACATACAAAAAATGAGCCGGGCATGGTGGTGTGCGCCTGTAATCCTAGCTACTCAGGAGACTGAGGCAGGAGAATTGCTTGAACCTGGGAGGTGGAGGTTGCAGTGAGCCAAGACCAAGCCATTACACTCCCGCCTGGGCAACAACAGTGAGACTTAGTCTCAAAAAAAAAAAGAGTCTTACATGATGGTTTTTAATAGGCCAAGCCTCAAAGGGCTATATGTCAGCTCCTACTTACATTTTTTTTGGCCATAACTTTATAAGGTTTCCTATCTAGCTGCAAGAGAGCTAGGAAGTGCAACCTGGCTAGAAGCTTAGGAAGGAGAGGAAAGGGTTTTGGTGAGCATCTAGTCAGTCTCTCCACACATATGGTAAGCACCACTTACCCCTCCAGTAGGAGAGGTCTCAGCGTGGTCTCTGCCAGGCAACCCTAAACTATGCATACCCTCAGTCCCATGCCAGTCCTCGATGTGAGATGGACTGGCAACCTAGCGTCCGCCTTCCTGCTGTCATCCCCCAGAGTCAGTCAATCACTAAATAGCAACCTCTCCACCCTTACGCATGTCTCTAAATAGCCACTGCCTTTCTGTCTGCAACTGCCAGAGCTTTGTGCAACAGCCTTCCACCTGGTCTCCCTTCATGCAAGGTTTCCGCTCTCAGGGAGTTTATTTTCTTCTATGAGGCTGCAAGTGAGCAAATACATAAAGGAACAAGAGAATGGCAGGTTCTATGCGGAAGCAGATGTTGAAATGGTAGAGATAGCTGGGGTGGAGAGGAGGGGTTAGTATGTAGAGAGCAGTCAGTGAAGACCGCACTGTGGCGGTAGCTGTGGCAGATAGTATTATCCAAAAATTATCCAGAAAAACAATATTTCAATTTCCAATGCTGTTTCAGAACCCTGCCACTCCCTCATCAAGTGGCAGACTCTGTGTTCCCTTCAGTTGAACTCCAGTGGGTCTTTTGTCCTTCTCAACTAATAAAATACAACAGAACTCCCAAGTCTAGGTCAGAAAAGACATTACAGCTTCGACCTGACTTTTGTTTTGTTTTTTTGAGACAGAGTCGCACTCTGTTGTCCAGGCTGGATGACATGCCATGCCATGCAGTGGCATGATCTCAGCTCACTGCAACCTCCGCTTCCTGGGCTCAATCAGTTCTCGTGCCTCAGCCTCCCAAGCAGTTGGGATTACAGGCACATGCCACCATTCCCAGCTAATTTATGTATTTTTTTTTTTTTGTAGAGACAGGGTTTCACCATGTTGCCCAGGCTGCTCGCAAAGACCTGAGCTGAAGCCATCCACTCTCCTCGGCCTCCCAAAGTGTTGGGATTACAAGCGTGAGCCACCGTGCCCAGCCTCTACCTGACTCTTTCGGGACACATTCCCAGGAGCCTAGCTACGTGGAGAACAGCTAAAGCCCCAGCCTTCAACTCTGGCTTAACTCATAGATGACTGCCATGTGAGTGAGCCAACTCGGAGGCGAATTCTCAGTTAGCTGATTTGCCCCAGCTGATGCTGCGTGGAGCAAAATGAGCCTTCCCCATGAAGCCCTGCCCAAAATACAGATATATGAGCAAAATAAATGATTGTTGTTTTGAAGCCACTGAGTTTTGGAGCGTTTCACTATGGAGCAATAGTAACTGAACTCAGGCCTAAATACCAAGGAGTCAGCCATGAGGAAATATTCATAGAACATTTTAAGCATAGCCAACAAAAAATCCCATGGTTTGAAGACAGGAACAAGCTTGGCACACTGAGGAACAGAGATGGTCAGGTAGCTGACGGGGAGAGCACTAAGAAGTGTGGTTGGAGAGGAAGGCTGAGCCACATTATGCAAAGCCTCTTGGGCTGTGAAGAAGTCTGAAATGATCAAAAGTTCAGTAGGAGTTCATTCTCCCCATAGCCGCAAGAGCCAACAAGGGTTGTGAGCAAGGCAATGATGGGATTTATTGTATTAAAAGATGGCTCTAGCAGCTATGGGGAGAATGATACATAGCAGTATAAGAGTGGAAGCAGATGCTGGGCACGGTGGCTCATGCCTGTAATCCCAACACTTTGGGAGGCCGAGGCAGGTGAAGAGCTTGAGCCCAGGAGTTCAAGACCAGCCTGGGCAACATGGCGAAACCTCGTCTCTACAAAAAATACAAAAATTAGCTGGGCATTGTGGTGTGCACCTGTAGTCCCAACTCCTCAGGAGGCTGAGGTGGGAGGATCACTTGAGCTGGGGAGGCGGAGGTTGTAGTGAGCTGAGGTCACACCACTGCACTTCAGCCTGGGTGATAGAGCAAGACTGTATCAAAAGAAAAAAAAAGGAAAGAGAACAAAGGAAGAAAGAAAGGAAAGGAAACAAAGAAAGGAAGAAAGAGAAAGAGAGAGAGAAAGAAAGAAAAAGGAAGGAAGGAGAAAGAAAGAAAGAAAGAAAGAAAGAAAGAAAGAAAGAAAGAAAGAAAGAAAGAAAGAAAGAAAGAAGAAAGAAAGAAAGAAAGAAAGAAAGAAAGAAAGAAAGAAAGAAAGAAAGAAAGAAAGAAAGAAAGAAAGAAAGAAAGAGAGAGAAAGAAAGAAGGGAGGGAGGGAGGGAAATAGAGAAAAGAAAAACCAACAGTGGAAGCAAGATCAGTTAGCAATTGTCCAAGATGAACACAATTGACACCCAATAGTGAGGAGAAGATAGAATCCAGGCACATTTTGTAGAAGCAATAAGCTTTGCTGATGAGAGGTGAGGGACAAAAAAGAATAAAAGCAAACCTCTAGGTTTTTGTCTCAAGCAGACACGTGAATGACAGTGCTGTTGGGTAGATGAGAAAGGCTTGGAGAGGAACAGGGTTGGGGTGGGGGAAAACTTCCCTTTCCCTCAGGATATCCGATTTCAGTGTGGTTGTAGAAAGAATCCAAGCTGGCTAAATAATTCTCTCTAAGCAGTTACCGGGAGGCAAGTACAGAGCTTCCGACTCTGGTAGGGGTGGAGATTCTGATAACTACTTGGCTTGCCTTAGGAATTCCTTTCTATTTATGTGTTTGCCTGTATAGCTTTTAGAGTCTCCTTGCAGAGTGTGGTTGTTATAATTACTATGGCAAAAATCCCAGCTGGAAGCTAAAACACACCCAAAGGAGGAAATTGAACTCAACACGTAGGAGACCCAGCCAAGTGCTTTTCCCAAACCGTACTCCATTAGCCAGTCTGGAGAAGAGTTCCTGAGTGACCAAGAGGAAGGAACCAGGTCTTAGGTGCCTACTGAAAAATAGCTTCAGGAGCTTGCAGTGAGCCGAGATCGTGCCACTGCACTCCAGCCTGGGCAACAGAGCGAGACTCCGTCTCAAAAAAAAAAGAAAAAAGAAAAAAAAAAAAAAAAGAAAGAACTAATTCAGCAGATTGACCTTTCGGACATCATAAATTTGAAGTGCTTATTTTATTTGTGTGTGTGTGTGTGTGTGTGTGTGTGTGTATGTGTGACGGAGTCTCACTCTGTTGCCCAAGCTGGAGTGCAGTGGTATGATCTTGGCTCACTGCAACCTCTGCCTCCCGGGTTCAAGCAATTCCCCGGCCTCAGCCTCCCGAATAGCTGGGATTACAGGCATCCGCCACCATGGCCAGCTAATTTTTGTATTTTTAGTAGAGATGAAGTTTCACCATGTTGGCCAGGCTGGTCTCAAACTCCTGACCTCAAGTGATCCGTCCACCTCAGCCTCCCAAAGTGCTGGGATTACAGGCGTGAGCCACTGCGCCTCGCCTTTTATTTAGTTTTTTGAGACGGAGTTTTGCTCTTGTTGCCCAGGCTGGAGTACAATGGCATGATCTCTGCTCACCACAACCTCTGCCTCCCAGATTCAAGCGATTCTCCTGCCTCAGCCTTCCGAGTAGGTGGAATTACAGGAATGCACCTCCACGCCCGGCTAATTTTGTATTTTTAGTAGAGACGGGGTTTCTCCATGTTGGTCAGGCTGGTCTTGAACCTCTGACCTCAGGTGATCCACCCGCCTCAGCCTCCTAAAGTGCTGGGATTACAGGCATGAGTCACTGTGCCTGGCCTATATATTTTATTTTATTTTTTTGAGACAGGGTCTCTCTGTGTCACCCAGTCTGGAGTGCAGTGGTGCGGTCTTGGCTAACTGCAGCCTCTGCCACCCCAGTTTCAAGCAATTCTCCTGCCTCAGCCTCCTGAGTAGGTGGAATTACAGGAATGCACCACCACGCCCGGCTAATTTTGTATTTTTAGTAGAGATGGGGTTTCTCCACGTTGGTCAGGCTAGTCTCGAACCTCTAACCTCGGGTGATCCGCCCGCTTTGGCCTCCTAAAGTGCTGGGATTATAGGCATGAACCACCGTGCCCAGCCTATTTATTTTATTTTATTTTTTTGAGACAGGGTCTCTCTCTGTCACCCAGGCTGGAGTGCAGTGGTGCGATCTTGGCTAACTGCAGCCTCTGCCACCCCAGTTTCAAGCGATTCTCCTGCCTCAGCTTCCCCAGTAGCTGGGAATACAGGTGTGCACCACCACGCCTGGCTAAGTTTTATATTTTTAGTAAAGACAGGGTTTCACCATATTGTCCAGGCTGGTCTCAAACTCCTGACTTCAAGTGATCTGCCCGCCTTAGCCTCCCAAAGTGCTGGGATTACAGGCGTGACCCACCGCACCCGACCTGAAGTGCTTGTTTAGATATTCCAGCGTTGATAATCAGTAGCAGGCCAGAGTTCCTGAGAAAGGTCCAGGCTGGAGATAAAAATTTTCAAATTCTTAGCCTACCTTTCTCTTTTAATAAGCAAAAACAAATGTTGAAATTAGAGGGAGCCTGCAAAATTGCAACTAACAAATATCAGGAAGTATCAGGCTAACCAAGAGGGCTGAGGGCGGTAGTTCATGCCTGTAATCCCAGCTACTAGGGAGGCCAAGGCAGACGCCTGACTTGCTGCCAGGAGTGCAAGACCAGACAGGCAACAGAGCAAGATCCCATCTCCCCAAAAAAATCAAAAAACAAAAATTAGGCCAGACACGGTGGCTCATGCCTGTAATCCCAGAGAGGCTGAGCGGGCGGATCATTTGAGCCCAAGAGTTGGAGACCAGCCTGGGCAACATGGAAAACACCTCTCTCTACTGAAAATACAAAAAATTATCCAGAGGCCGGGTGTGGTGACCCACACCTGTAATCCCAACATTTTGGGAGGCCAAGGTGGGCGAATCACTTGAGATCAGGAGTTTGAGACCAACCTGGTAAACATGAGGAAACCCTGTCTCTACTAAAAATACAAAACTTAGCAGGGTACGGTGGTATGTGCCTGTAGTCCCGGCTACTCATGAGGCTGAGGCAAGAGAATTTCTTGAACCCGGGAGGCAGAGATTGCACTGAACTCCAGCCTGGGAGACAGAGCAAGACTCCATCTCAGAAAAAGAAAAAGAAAAAGCCAAGCTTGGTGGGATGGGCCTATAGTCCTGCTACTTGGGAGGCTGAGGCAGGAGGATTGCTTGAGCCTAGGAGGTTGCAGTGAGCTGAGAGGACACCACTAGCACTCCAGCCTGGGCTACAGAGGGAGACTCTGTCTCAAAAAAAAGAAAATTAGTTGGGTGTGGTGGCACCGCCTGTTAGTCCCTATTATTGGGGAGGCTGAAACGGGAGGATCATTTGAGCCCAGGAATTCTAGATTACAATGAGATATATGATCACACCACTGCACTCCAGCCTGGCAACAGAGTGAGACCTTGCCTCTAAAAGAAAAAGAAAAAAAAGTCTAACCAAGATATCTAGAAATATTGTTGTTGGCATTACCTGACAGAGTAGGCAAGTGACCTCTCTCTCAGAGATTAAATGAAATGACATATCTAAGTATACTTTAGAGCTTCTAAGATCTTGTACAGATGGGCACCATCATTGAAAGTGTTTCTGGTAGTGTTCTGCCCCATAGAGGCTTGCTGTGGGAACAATTTTACCATACTCCCTCCCCGCCCCCCACCCCCAACTCCAACTCCAAATGATAATGAAGCAGGGGCCTTTCTAGACCCCTTTCCTCTCCAGGTCAATATCAGTATTAAAAGCCAAATGCCCTTTCTTCCTTCAACAAACTTCCTTTCCCCTCTCTTTCTTCATCTCAGTCTCTCTCTTCTCCTAGTTACAGAATAAAAGCTGCCATTCATATTGATGAAGACAAACAGCCGCGGGGGCAGTGGCTCATGCCTGGAATCCCAGCATTTTGGGAGGCCAAGTTGGGCAGATCACTTGAGGTCAGGGGTTCGAGACCAGCCTGGCCAACATGATGAAATCCCATCCCATCTCTACAAAAAATAGACAGGCATGGTGGCGAACATCTGTAATCCCAGCTAATGCGGAGGCTGAGGCAGGAGAATTGCTTGAAGCTGGGAGGCAGAGGTGCAGTGAACTGAGATCATACCACTGCACTCTAGCCTGGGTGACATAGCTAGACTGCATCTCGAAAAAGAAAAAAAAAATTAATGAAGACAAACAGAGGGTAGGGAGAAAGAGAGTAGGAAACAGGGCATGACCATACCTAGCAATAGCTAACTTCAAATTCCTCATTAAGTGTATTTTTTTGTGAAAAATGTCTTGTTTTGTTTCAATTAAGATGTTTCCTGTCCATGTAATTATTATTACTTTGTTGCTTGTTTTTGTTCATTATATTTTTTTCTCTCTAGATGTCTTTTTTTGCCTTGAGTTTTTTTGTTTTTTCCAAATAAATTTAATTTTTTTTTTTTTTTTTTTTTTTTGAGACGGAGTTTTGCTCTTGTTGCCCAGGCTGGAGTGCAGTGGCATGATCTCCGCTCACTGCAACCTCCACCTCCCAGGTTCAAGCGATTTTCCTGCCTTAGCCTCTGGAGTAGCTGGGATTACAGGAGCCTGCCACCACACCCAGGTAATTTTTGTATTTTTAGTAGAGACGGAGTTTCACCATGTTGGCCAGGCTGGTCTCGAAATGCTGACCACAGGTGATCCATCTCCCTTGGTCTCCCAAAGTGCTGGGATTACAGGCGTGAGCCACTGCAGCCGGCCAAATTTAATTCTTTAGAGCGGTTTTAGGTTTACAGCAAAGTTGAGCAGAAAGTTTCCATTTACCCCCTGGCTCCTGCAAACACACAGCCTCCTCCATTTTCTTTTCTTTTCTTTTTTTAGACAGACTTTTGCTCTTGTTGCCCAGGCTGGAGTGCAATGGCGCCATCTTGGCTCACTGCAACCTCCGCCTCCCGAGTTCAAGCAATTCTCCTGCCTCAGCTTCCCAGGTAGCTGGGATTACAGGCGTGCACCACCATGTCTGACTAATTTTTTGTATATTTAATAGAGACAGGGTTTCAACACCTTGGGCAGGCTGGTCTTGAACTCCTGACCTCAAGTGATCTGCCCACCTCAGCAGATTACAGGCATGAGCTGCCGCACCTGGCTTGAAATACATCTTGATTGCTTTCTGGATGCTTTTAATGTAACCTTCCTGTCTTTGATCTGCAGTTTCTCTATGAGGAGTCTAAGTGTGGATTATTTTTATCATTCTTGAGATCCATTGTGATTTCTGAAACAGGATTTTAGGAGTGCAAAAGGTTTATTGGAAAAAGAAAAAGAAAAAAAGAAACAGGATTTATACTTTTCAGCAATTCTGGAAAATTTATCAGGCATTTTCTCTTTGAACGTTACCTGTCCATTTTCTCTTCTTTTCTTCTGGAACCCTAGTTAGCCAAATGTTAGATCTTCTCCTTGTATCATTATATCATGCATATTTCCTGAAATCTCTTTGTTTCTCTGTGCTATATTCTGAATAATTTTGGTAGTTCTTCTAGTTTATTAATTTCCTCTTCAATTATATCTAATTTGTTTGCTAACCTTTTCATTTAGTTTTTTAATGATTTATTTTAATTGTAAAAAACACATAACATAAAATTTATCATCTTATCCATATATATATATTTTTTTTTTTGAGATGGAGTCTTGCTCTGTCGCCCAGGCTGGAGTGCAGTGGCCGGATCTCAGCTCACTGCAAGCTCCACCTCCTGGGTTTACGCCATTCTCCCGCCTCAGCCTCCTGAGTAGCTGGGACTACAGGCGCCCGCCACCTCGCCCGGCTAGTTTTTGTATTTTTTAGTAGAGACGGGGTTTCACCATGTTAGCCAGGATGGTCTCGATCTCCTGACCTCGTGATCTGCCCGTCTTGGCCTCCCAACATCTTATCCATTTTTAAGTGTACATACAGTTTAAGGCTGTTAAGTGTATTCACATTGTTGTGCAACTGATCTCCAGAACCTTTTTTTTTTTCTTTTTTTTTTTTTGAGACAGGGTCTCACTCTGTCTCCCAGGTTGGAGTGCAGTGGTGCTATCATGGCTCACTGCAGTTCCTCCCTGGGCTCAGGTGATCCTCTTACCTCAACCTCCCGAGTAGCTGGGACTATAGCCTCATACCACCACATCCAGGTAATTTATTATTATTATTATTATTTTTTTTTTGAGACAGAGTCTGGCTCTGTCGCCCAGGCTGGAGTCCAGTGGCTGGATCTCAGCTCACTGCAAGCTCCGCCTCCCGGGTTCACTCCATTCTCCTGCCTCAGCCTCCCTAGTAGCTGGGACTACAGGCGCCCGCCACCTCGCCCGGCTAGTTTTTTGTATTTTTTTTTTAGTACAGACAGGGTTTCACTGTGTTAGCCAGGATGGTCTCGATCTCCTGACCTCGTGATCCGCCCGTCTCGGCCTCCCAAAGTGCTGGGATTACAGGCTTGAGCCACCGCGCCACCAATTTTTTATTTTTTGTAGAGTCAGAGTTTCACCATGGGGCCCAGGCTGGTCTTGTTTCCGGGCTCGAGGGATCTGCCCTCCTCAGCCTTCCAAAGTGCTGTGATTACAGGTATGAGCCACCATGCCCAGCCTCCAGAACTTTTTCATATTGCAAAACTAAAACACTGTACCCATTAAACAACTCCCCAGTTCCTCCTTCCTCTACCCCACGGCAACTACTGTTCAACTTTCTGTTTCTATAAATTTAATTAAATAAATAAACAAATAAATAAAATTTAACAAAATTGTATTTTAGATAGTGAAATCATGCAATATTTGCCTTTTTGTGACTGACTTATTTCTTTTTTTTTTTTTTTTTTTTGAGACAAGTCTTGCCCTGTTGCCCAGGGTGGAATGTAGTGGCGTGATCTCACCTCACTGCAGCCTCTGCCTCCTTGGTTCAAGCGATTCTCCTGCCTCAGCCTCCCGAGTAGCTGGGATTATAGTCACCCGCCACCAAGCCTGGCTAATTTTTTTTTTTTTGTATTTTAATAAAGACGGGATTTCACCATGTTGATTTCACCATGTTGGTGAATAATTTCATCATGTTGGCCAGGCTAGTCGCAAACTCCTGACCTCGTGATCCACCCACCTCGGCCTCCCAAAGTGCTGGGATTACAGGCGTGAGCCACCGTGCCCGGCCATGACTGGCTTATTTCATTTAGCAAAATGACTCAAGGTTTACTCATGTTGCAGCATGTGACAGGATTTCCTTCCTTTTTAAGGCTGAATCATATTTCACTGTATGTATACACTACATTTTGTTTATTCATTCTTCCTTTGATGGACGCTTGGTTTGCTTCCACCTCTTGGCCATTGTGAATAATGCTGCTATAAACAAGGGTGTGCAAATATTTCTTTGAGGCCCTGCTTCCCATTCTTTTGGATATATACCCAGAAGTGAGATTGTTGGGTCATAGAGTTGTTCTATTTTTAATTTTTTAAAGGAACTTCCATGCTATTTTCCACAGTGGCTGTGCCATTTTACAGTCCCATCAACAATGCATAAAGTTTCCAATTTCTCCACATTCTCACCAACACGTGTTATTTTCTGAATTTAGAGCTGCATGAGGTTTGTTTGGGTCAGAATAAAGGACAATTGCACTGGAACAACCAACACAGGCTCTTCAATTTTTAAGTTCCTCATTTTTGAGGAAAGTTTCCAAACACCCCACTTGTGGTTCATTGTTCATTGGCCAACCTGAGATCCTGACTCCTGAGTGGGGAGTTTTATGGATGTGTGTGAATAACTAGTGAGACCGTGTTCTCCAGCAGCTTATGAAGATCAGAGAACAGAGAAACTTGAAAATAGAACTCTGGACCAGGCGCGGCGGTTCACACCTTTAATCCTAGCACCTTGGGAGGCTGAGGCGGGTGGATCACCTGAGGTCAGCAGTTCAAGACCAGCCTGGCCAACATGGCGAAACGCTGTCTCTACTAAAAATACAAAAATTAGCTGGGCATGGTGGCTGCCTGTAATCCCAGCTACTTAGGAGGCTGAGGCAGGAGAATCTCTTGAACCTGGGAGGCAGAGGTTGCAGTGAGTCAAGATCGCACCACTGCACTCCAGCCTGGGCAACAGAGTAAGACTCTGTCTCGAAACAACAAAAAAAAGAAAGAAAGAAAGAAAGAAAATAGAACTCTGGAGGAAAGTTAGGGCAACCAGGAAGACTCCTGAGCAGTAAGAACCACAGCTAATTCTTTGGGCAGATTTCTCTATTCTCTTTACATCCAAGGAGAAGAATTCCTCTGCCCTTCCCAGGGAACAGAAGCCTGCTGTGCTCACTCAGAGGAAGATTCTGATCAGAGAACACATCAGCATTTAGAAAACTGCAACTTCTAAGTCACCTTGGGCAGAGTGAATGCTGTGGACCAAGCTGGAGATGCAGGGAAGTGGGAGCGCAGACTGAAAAGATGCAGACCGCTGGGGCACTACCCATTTCTCAGGTTCTGATCTGCTGTAGTACTAGGAGTTTACTCAGGTCTGTGTCTGCCTCCTTTCTGAACAGGCCAAATAATTTATCCAAACAGCCTTCCTACAGCAGCTCCCCACTCCACGTGGCCAGATAGGAGTTCCAGACCAGTGTTGTCTCCTGGGACATTAACACAGCAGCCAAGTTTATTGATGCTGGGGCAATCACAGTTGGTTGGTTGGTTTGAGATAGGGTCTCACTTTGTCATCCAGACTGGAGTGCAATGGCACAATCGCAGTTCACTACGGCCTCAACCTCCTGGGCTCAAGCGATCCTCTCACCTCAGCCGCCTTTGTAGCTGGGACTACAGATGCATGCCACCACGTCCAGCTAATTTTTTAATATTTTGTAGAGACTGGGTGCTGCAATGTTCCCAGGCTGGTCATGAACTCTTTAACTCAAGCAATCTGCTGGCCTGGGCCTCCCAAAGTGCTGGGATTACAGGTGTGAGCCACCACACCCAGCCCATGATTGTAACTGGCTCAAGGGCTGGCAGAGGAATGGTGTTTGGCAGCTTGATCATTCGCTATACCATGAGCCCATCTCTCAAGGAGCAGCTCTTCTATGCCATTCTGGTCTTTGCCCTGTCTGAGGCCATGGGGCTCTTCTGTTTGACGGTCACCTTCCTCATCCTCTTCGCCATGTGAAACTCCATGGGGGTCACCTTCTCACCCCAGGTGCTATGACTCCGTAACATTCCTGGTGCTGGCATGTGCTAAGTTTTACCACTAAACACGATTCTCTCTCTCTTTTTTTTTTTTTTAAAGGGGCGGGTGGGGGGCGACTCTATTGGTAGAATGAATACTGCACTGGGAATCCAGAGCTTAGAACCCTGGTTTTCAGTTCTGGTGCTTTGGCTAAGAGGCTGTGTTATGTTAACCAAACTTCCTCCAATAATTTCCTTTTTCAGAAGATACAACTAAGTTAACCTGTTTTAGACCCAAGGCTGGGACAACAGCTGTCAGAGTTTTCTGAATGTCCGTTCTGGTTCAGCTATACCTTGCTTTCTTTAGTTATCTTTATAGAGCAGTGAAAAATTCACCTTTATGACAAATGATTGCATTACCATGTAAAACTTTCCACCACAGCAAGCCAGGCAAAAATATGACTGTATATGATCCCTGCTCAAGGGAAGTATGTAGAAATAAAATGATTCTTGTACTGCAGTAGTGCAATTGCTGAGTGGGAATGTGGGCAGGACATGAGGATTTCTTTTTTAAAAGTTTCTGCAACATAGATCATGCATGGTATCTCAAGCCTGTGATGCTAGCACTTTAGGAGGCCAAGGCAGGAGGATCCCTTGAGCCCAGGAGTTCCAGAGCAGCCTGCAAAACATAGGGAGATCCTGTCTCTTAAAAAAAAAAAAATGCAGTGGCTCATGCCTGTAATCCCAACACTTTAGGAGGCCAAAGCAGGTGGATCGTGAGGTCAAGAGATCAAGACCAGCTGGGCGTGGTTGCTCACACTGGTAATCCCAGCACTTTCGGAGGCTGAGGCAGGCGGATCACGAGGTCAGGAGTTTGAGACCAGCCTGGCTAGCATGGTGAAACTCCATCTCCACTAAAAATACAAAAAATTAGCCAGGCATGGTGGTGCACACCTGTAATCCCAGCTACTCAGGAGGCTGACTCAGGAGAATCACTTGAACCCAGGAGGTAGAGGTTGCAGTGAGCTGAGATCGTGCCATTGCACTTGAGCCTAGGCGATAGAGTGAGACTCTATTTCAAAAAAAAAAAAAGAGAGAGAGAGAGATCGAGACCATCCTGGCCAACATGCTAAACCCTGTCTTTCATAAAAGTATAAAAATTAACTGGCCATGGTGGTGCGTGCCTGAAGTCTCAGCTACTCAGGAGGGTGAGGCAGGAGAATTGCTTGAACCTGGGAGGCAGAGGTTGCAGTGAGCCTAGATCATGCCACTGCACTCCATCCTTGCGACAGAGCGAGACTCCATCTTAAAAAAATATATATATATATATATATAGTAATAATAATAAAATTAAATTAAATTAAAAATAAAAAATTAAAATTAAATTTAAAATTAAATTTAAATTTAAATTAATTAAAAATAAAAATTTCAAATTAAAATTAAAAAGTCACTACAACATTGTCATGTTTTCTACTTGTTGGTAATATTTAAGCACCTAGGCTGGGTAACATAGCGAAACCCCATCTCTACAAAAAAAAATACAAAAATTAGCCAGGTATGGTGGCGGCACCTGTAGTACCAGCTGCTTGGGAGGCTGAGGTGGGAGGATTGCATGAGCCCAGGAGGCTGAGGCTGCAGTGACTGTGATCATGCCATTGGACTTCAGCCTGGGCAACACAGCAAGACAACGTCTCAAAAAAAAGATAAACACAAATTTAAAGTGATATAACAGATATAATAGGCTGGGCATAGTGGCTCACACCTGTAATTCCAGCCCTTTGGGAGGCCAAAGCAGGCATATCGCCTGAGGTCAGGAATTCAAGATCAGCCTGGCCAACATGGTGAAACTCCATCTCTACTAAAAACATGAAAATTAGGGCCAAGCATGGTGGCTCACGCCTGTAATCCCAGTACTTTGGGAGGCTGAGGCAGGTGGATCACCCGAGGTCAGGAGTTTGAGACAACCCCGGCCAACATGGTGAAACTCCCATCTCTAGTAAAAATACAAAAATTAGCCAGGCATGATGGCACGTGCCTGCAGTCTCAGCTACTCGGGAGGCTGAGGCAGGAGAATCGCTTGAACCTGGAAGGCAGAGGTTGTAGTGAGCTGAGATCTCACCATTGCACTCCAGACTGGGCGTCACAGTAAGACTCTGTCTAAAAAAAAAAAAAAAAATTGGCATGTGTGGTGGTGGGGCCCCTGTAATCCCAGCTATTCGGGAAGCTGAGGCAGGAGAATCACTTGAATCTGGAAGGCAGAGGTTGCAGTGAGCCAAGGCTGTGCCATTGCACTCCATCCAGCCTGGGCAACAAGAGCGAAACTTTGTCTCAAATAAATAAATAAATAAATAAAAATAAAATGATATAATAGATTATTAAAAATTATTCAAGTTTACTTAAGACAGCAAAATTTGAAAAACTCATCTCTCCTCACCACCCAATCATTTATTGCCCATTGTAGGCCAGGAACCCCAGGAAGTAGACTCTGGAACAAACTTGTGTGCAGGTGGTTCATTGGCAAGTGCTCTCAGAAACATGTGTAAAGCAGTGAGAAAAGCAAGATCTGGCACAGAGAGAAGTTAGGCTGTGATGCAGTTGCGACAGAGGCTTCAGCAATCCTTCAGGGAGCTCTGAAGCTAGGACGGCCATTCAGAATTGTCCCAAACTGAGGCAAAGGGGAGATGCATTTATATCCCATAATAATCAGTCATTGGATGCAATCTATTCTTAGGCAGGAACTTAAACTTGGCAAAGCAGCTACACACAACTAAAATTGCAGTCTGGGGAGGCACTATACAGTAAGCTGTCAGCAGGCAACATTCCTGGCAACTGGAATAAGTGGTTTGTACTAAAGAGGGGCACCTAGACAACACACCACAGTAGCTACTACAGCTGTAAACGTAAACTCCTATTCCTCTCCTGATACAAAAATCAGCAGAGTTACATGTGTATCCTTCAAGACCTGTGTTTTTGTTTCTTTTTCTTGTTCTTTTTTTTTAGTAAAACAATTGCATAATATTTCATATTACAGATGTTCAATTTCATCAGATTTTTTTTTTTTTTGAGACAGAGTCTTGCTCTGTCACTAGGCTAGAGTGCAGTGGCACGATCTGGGCTTACTGCAACCTCCACCTCCCAGGTTCAAGAGATTCTCTTGCCTCAGCCTCCCAAGTAGCTGGGACTATAGGCGCGTGCCACCACGCCCGGCTCACTTTTTGTATTTTTAGTAGAGATGAGGTTTCACCATGTTGGTCAAGATGGTCTCAAACTCCAGACCTCGTGATCCGCCCACCTCAGCCTCCCAAAGTGCTGGGATTACAGGCGTGAGCCACTGCGCCCGGCTCATCAGATGCTTTTTTGACATTTCTTGGAATTATCATATGGTCATCCTCAAGCTTATCTGATTCTCAAGGTTGAACTGAAAATGTGTGCGCACAGCAAAGAACATTTTGGAAAATAATCAATAACAAAGCAAATTGCCTTAGCAGATAGCAAATCATAGTAAAAAGCAATAGTAATCTACACAATATGATATCATTGCATGAATAATCTCTCTCTTTTTTATTCCTTTTTTTGTGTTCTCTTGTATGCTCCT
>NW_027327283.1:0-16481 GCF_047675955.1 Chlorocebus sabaeus | reverse complement strand
ACCCAAAACCGAGCTACTTTAAACCCAAAGCTGGGCTCCCCTAAACCCAAAGCTAACGTCCCTTAACCACAGAGCTGGGCTCTCCTAAACCCAAAGCTGACCTCGTTTAAACCCAAAACCGAGCTACTTTAAACCCAAAGCCAGGCTCCCCTAAACCCAAAGCTAAGGTCCCTTAACCACAGAGCTGGGCTCTCCTAAACCCAAAGCTGACCTCCTTTAAACCGAAAACCGAGCTACTTTAAACCCAAAGCTGGGCTCCCCTAAACCCAAAGCTGACCTCCTTTAAACCGAAAACCGAGCTACTTTAAACCCAAAGCTGGGCTCCCCTAAACCCAAAGCTAACGTCCCTTAACCACAGAGCTGAGCTCCTTTAAATCGAAAACTGAGCTCCTTTAAACCCAAAGCAGGGCTCCCCTAAACCCAAAGCTGGACTCCCCTAAACCCAGAGCTAAGGTCCCTTAACCACAGAGCTGGACTCTCCTAAACCCAAAGCTGAGCTCCTTTAAACCGAAAACTGAGCTCCTTTAAACCCAAAGCAGGGTTCCCCTAAACCCAAAGCCGGGCTCCCCTAAACTCAAAGCTAAGGTCCCTTAACCACAGAGCTGGGCTCTCCTAAACCCAAAGCTGACCTCGTTTAAACCCAAAGCTGGGCTCCCCTAAACCCAAAGCTGACCTCCTTTAAATCCAAAGCGGGGCTCCTTTAAACCCAAAGCTGGGCTCCCCTAAACCCAAAGCTAAGGTCCCTTAACCACAGAGCTGGGCTCCCATAAAGCCAAAGCTGACCTCCTTTAAATCCAAAGCTGAGCTCCTTTAAACCCGAAGCTGGGCTCCCTTACACCCAAAGCTGGGCTCCCTTAAACCCAAAGCTGGGCTCCCCTAAACCCAAAGCTGACCTCCTTTAAATCCAAAGCTGAGCTCCTTTAAACTCAAAGCTGGGCTCCCTTAAACCCAAAGCTAAGGCCCCCTAACCACAGAGTTGGGCTCCCTTAAACCCAAAGCTGAGCTCCTTTAAACCCAAAGCTGGGCTCCCCTAAACCCAAAGCTAAGGTCCCTTAACCTCAGAGCTGGGGTCCCCTAAACCCAAAGCTGACCTCCTTTAAATCCAAAGCTGGGCTCCCCTAAAGCCAAAGCTGACCTCCTTTAAATCCAAAGCTGAGCTCCTTTAAACCCGAAGCTGGGCTCCCTTACACCCAAAGCTGGGCTCCCTTAAACCCAAAGCTGGGCTCCCTTAAACCCAAAGCTGAGCTCCCCTAAACCCAAAGCTAAGGTCCCTTAACCTCAGAACTGGGCTCTCCTAAACCCAAAGCTGACCTCCTTTAAACCCAAAGCTGGGCTCCTTTAAACCCAAAGCAGGGCTCCCCTAAACCCAAAGCTGGACTCCCCTAAACCCAGAGCTAAGGCCCCCTAACCACAGAGTTGGGCTCCCTTAAACCCAAAGCTGAGCTCCTTTAAACCCAAAGCTGGGCTCCCTTAAACCCAAAGCTGAGCTCCTTTAAACCCAAAGCTGGGCTCCCCTAAACCCAAAGCTAAGGTCCCTTAACCTCAGAGCTGGGCTCTCCTAAACCCAAAGCTGACCTCCTTTAAACCCAAAGCTGGGCTCCCCTAAACCCAAAGCTAAGGTCCCTTAACCTCAGAGCTGGGCTCTCCTAAACCCAAAGCTGACCTCCTTTAAACCCAAAGCTGGGCTCCTTTAAACCCAAAGCTAAGGTCCCTTAACCTCAGAGCTGGGCTCTCCTAAACCCAAAGCTGAGCTCCTTTAAACCCAAAGCTGGGCTCCCCTAAACCCAAAGCTGGGCCCTCATAGAGCTAAAGCTGGGTTCCCCTAAACCCAGGGAAGATTTTCATCTTTGAACACAAAGGAGCGTGTATTTCTCTTGTTCCCTGGATCCAAACCCCCAGTGATGGGAACCCTCAGCTGTGACAAGGCTGCAGTGTACGTATCTCCCCACGGTGTGAGCCAGTTTCAGACTCTCTCCTGTGAAAGGCGAAAGGATCCCAGGGTACCAGGGATCATCGACAGACACTCGTGTCTTTGTTCTCTTTGTGACCTGAGGGAGGTTCTCAGGTCAACAGAAAAGGATATTTTAAAAGATTTCAAAGCAGAACCCATCCTAGGCTACCCCACAGCACAAGAAATTCACATAACAGGCCGGGCGCGGTGGCTCACGCCTGTCATCCCAGCACTTTGGGAGCCTGAGGCAGGTGGATTACGAGGTCAGGAGTTTGAGACCAGCCTGGTCAACGTAGTGAAACCCCTGTGTCTTCTAAAAATACAGAAAAACATTAGCTGGGTGTGGTGGCAGGTGCCTGTCATTCCGGCTACTCGGGAGGCTGAGACGGGAGAATTGCTGGAACCAGGGAGGTGGAGGTTGCAGTGAGCTGAGATCGTACCGCTGCACTCCAGCCTCAGCCACAGAGCAACACCCTGTTAAAAACAAAAACAAAAACAAAAACAAACAAACAAAAAAGCGGTAGCAGGGGCACCTTTCTGAGCAAAAACTAGAATTTTCCATGTCCTGTTCGAGTCCTGTGTGTTTGCAGATTGACTCTGAAAATCACCTGGTGGGTTGTCAAATGGTTAACCATGTCATGCACCGATTCCCCTCCTATAGGTAAAAGCTGGAGACAAATAAAGACAGGTGGAGGATTTGTTAAGCAAACATCTGATTCCTTCATGATGTAATCATGTCTTTTTTTTTTTTTTTTTTTTTTTTTTTTACAGACAAGATTGCACTTGGTTGCTCAGGCTGGTCCCCAACTCCTAGACTCCAGAAATTCTCCTGCCTCAGTTTCCAAAAGTGTCGGGGTTACAGGTCGGAGCCGCTGCGCCCAACCCTTGATAATGTCTTTTTTCTTCTTTTGAAGGTAGATTCTCACTGGGTCACCCAGGCTGGAGTGCAGTGGCATCGTGGCTGTTCACTGCGAACCGTCACCTCTGGGGTTCAAGCAATTCTCGTGCCTCAGCCTCCTGAGTAGCTGGAACTGCAGGTGGGTGCCACCATGCACAGCTAAATTTCTGTCTTTTAGTAAAGATGGACGTTTTACCCTGTTGCCCAGGCTGGTCTCAAACTCCTGAGGTCAGGCAATCCCCTTGCCTTGGCCGCCCAAAATGCTAGGATTACAGGCCTGAGCCACTGCACCTGGCCCCTTAATGACGTCTTCCTGTAAATTATGGCCAAATGTGTACACATTAAATTAAATGTTACCTAATTAACGTTTTATTTACTTTTGTTTCTCTTTTATATTGTAATTAAGGCTACACGGATACATAAATTTAAGAATATTTGAATAATAGACATAATCCTGTAAAGTAATATAATATATAAATTATATATTACAGATGTTTTTATGTATGATATTTATATAGAATAATTTATTTATAAATTTATTTATAAATTATATAAATTAAGCATGTTATAAATTAATAATGTTATATGTATAACACATTTTTTCTGTATGTCGTTTTGGTGAGGGTAGCATCACAAAATATCTTATATAAAAACGGGTGAGGCCGGGTGTGGTGGCTCACACCTGTAATCCCAGCACTTTGGGAGACTGAGGCGGCTGGAACACCTGAGGCCAGGAGTTCCAGACCAGTCTGGCCAACACGGTGAAACCCCGTCTCTACTAAAAATACAAAACTAGCCGGGTGTGGCGGCAGGTGCCTGTCATCCCAGCTCCTCGGGAGGCTGAGGCAGGAGAATCTCTTGAACCCAGGAGGCGGAGGTTGCAGTGAGCTGAGATCATGCCATTGCACTCCAGCCTGGGTGAAAAGAGTGAAACTCTGTCTCAAACACAACAACAAATACAAACTTACGTATGAACGTTCCCTGCCGCACTCTTCGCAACAGCCAAAAGGTGGAAACGGCTCAAGTGTCCTTCAACAGACAGAGAGAGAAACACAACGAGGGCCCACAGCCACACAGTGGAATAGTATACAGCCATGAAAAGGAACAAGGCTCTGACCGAAGGAACAAGGCTCTACACTGTGGATGAACTTTGAAGACATGACGCTCAGGGAGAGAAGCCAGACACAGAAGGCCACGTGCTGTAGGATTCCATTTCAATAAAATGCCCAGAACAGGCTGATCCATATAGAGAGAAAGGAGATGACCATGGCTGGGGCTGGGGATGGGGAAATGGGAACTGAATTTCCCCCTAAAGGGGTGTTGCCTTTTGGGGGAATGACGAAGTGGTGGAAACAGACAGACGTGGTTGTTGCCCAGCGCTGTGAATGTCCTAGATGTCCTCTAGTTATTCGCTTTAAAACGGTGAGTTTTCCATGATGTAAAGTATAATCTCAATATGAAACGATTGTCTCTTGAAGCAGGAAGGACATCCCTTACGTTTCTGTTTTACTTCCTGTGTCTGAGCTGACCTTCCACCGCACCCCTCCTGGCTGACTCCCTGCCCGCCCTGAGTCCTCAATGTTCCTGCAATCTTAATACTCCACCCTTTTTTTGCTTGGGTTTTCCTGTCTCCCAGACAGCCCCAGCCACGGCCAGAGTGACCCTTTTTCCCCAGGGCAGGGCAGCCCCAGGGCCGAGCTTCCGCTTTTGGGGGACGCAGCGGTCACTGGGGCTGTAGCCAGCCTGGCCTCCTCATCCCTCAGGTCCCCATCGGGGTGTCTGGCGCTCACTGTGCAAGCCTTCCCTGCCTGTGGTCACTATGGCCAATGTGACCTTGGCTGGGTGTGAGTGGAGGGGAAGCGGTGGCCACTGCTGTGTTAACCAGTGACCTCATGGCGTCCGTCAGGAAGCCACAGCGAAAGGCGTCCAAGTTCTCAAGTCCAGCATTGTTTCAGTTTCCTCCTTCTCTTCCCCGGCCACACACAGCTTCCTTCCTAGCTACCTGCAGTTGACAGGGAAGGAGAGTGCCAAGTGTCCTTGAGTCCTCGGGTGACATCTCCTGTTCCTGGAGCAGACGCCACATTGAATGTCTGCAAACGTTTTCTTGTGCCCCCCGTCCTAGGAAGATGCGCTTATCATCTTTGCACTACATGTGGGGACACTGAGGTGCAGAGAGCATCAGGAACCTGAACCATGAGTGACAAGGGCACGGTGCTTGGCATCCAGGCCTTAGGTTTTCTAGGCGTATAGAAGACGCCCACACTGTGCTTTGCATTAATCTCCAAATACGTGCATCTGAGCAGAAACACACGTGTGCCCCTGAGCCTGAACTCTGCACCTGTCTCTGGCTGCCTGTTTCATCCTCCTTGCCCTCCTGAGGGGATTTCAGGGACCACACAGCATACTGAGAGCTCCTCAAGGAGAAGAGACCTGAGGTGTGTCATCCTGGTCCTCCCTGAGACTGGAGCATGGTCCTGGCCTGCTGGACAGGTGCATGTGCACCTGCTCTTCGCAGGGGTTGGGGACAAGTCAGAATACAGGTAAAAAAAGAGGAGGCCGGGCACGGTGGCTCACACCTGTAATCCCAGCACTTTGGGAGGTCAAGGTGGGTGGATCACCTGAGGTCGGGAGTTCGAGACCAGCCTGAGCAACATGGAGAAATCCCGTCTCTACTAAAAATAAACCAGATGTGGTGATGCACCAGGAGCATGGTCCTGGCCTGCTGGGCAGGTGCATTTGCACCTGTTCTTTGCAGGGGCTGGGGGCAAGTCAGAACACAGGTAAAAAAAAAAAAAAAAAAAAAAGAGGAGGCCGGGCACGGTGGCTCACACCTGTAATCCCAGCACTTTGGGAGGTCGAGGTGGGTGGATCGCCTAAGGTCGGGAGTTCGAGACCAACCTGAGCAACATGGAGAAATCCCGTCTCTACTAAAAATAAACCAGATGTGGTGATGCACCAGGAGCATGGTCCTGGCCTGCTGGACAGGTGCATTTGCACCTGCTCTTTGCAGGGGCTGGGGACGAGTCAGAATACAGGTATTAAAAAAAAAAAAAAAAAAAGGAGGCTGGGCACGGTGGCTCACACCTGTAATCTCAGCACTTTGGGAGGTCGAGGTGGGTGGATCACCTGAGGTCGGGAGTTCGAGACCAGCCTGAGCAACATGGAGAAATCCCGTCTCTACTAAAAATAAGCCGGGTGTGGTGATGCACGCCTGTAATCCCAACTACTTGGGAGGCTGAGGCATGACAATTTCTTGAACCCGGGAGGCAGAGGTTATGGTGATCTGAGATCATGCCATTGCACTCTCCAGCCTGTGCAAGAAGAGCAAAACTCCGTCTCAAAAAAAAAAAAAAATCATAAAAAATAAAAAAAGAAGAGAAGTGGGTCTCAACAGGGTCCCCAGTGTATTACTGGGGGACCAGGAGCGCCTCAGCCTGCCTCAGTTATTATTGGAGAGGCAGAAAGAGCCAAGGAATCTCACTGCCTGTTTCTGCTGTAAACCACCCTGCTGGGAAGCGGTGGATGCAAAGCTACCAACTGACCACAACTCACACTCCGGGGTGGTGTTTCCCCTGCTCGCTCTCAGGCACAGACGACGTGATCATGCCAGCTCCCTTGGTATGCTGGTCCACTGGCCCTGCGGCAGGCTGTGTCTCCACAGCAATGGGACCAACTCACAGATATCTCTTGCCCTAACTCCTGTGGCTCCTCTTCCCCATGCAGCTCCTCACGCCTGTCTGCACCCAGCACGGTCTTGAGTGACACCTTCAACCCTCCTTCTTGTGGCATCAGCCCACCATGGACCTGCCGGAGCCTCTTGGAAATCTGCATTTCATTCCAGCCCATAGGTGACAGCTCCTGCCTCCATGAAGACCCTCTCTTCCCCACCAGGTACCTGCTGCAAACTCCTTTGGGTCTGCTTTCCTTAGCTTAGAGCTGTGCACCCGGGGTGGTCTTGGTTAATGCAGGGTGTGTGTGTGTGTGTGTGTGTGTGTGTGAGACACAGGACATTCCCAATGACTGTGGAGGGAATGAATGGGTGCATGTATGAATAACACTCAGGGTGTCCACACAAATGAATAACACTCAGGGTGTCCACACAAATGTAGAGAGAATGAATGAATGACACCCAGAGATTCATTCCCACAAATGTGGAGGGAATGAATGAATGACACCCAGGATTCACTTCCACAAATGTAGAGAGAATGAATGAATGATACCCAGGGATTCCCCACAAATGTGGAGGGAATGAATGAATGATATCCAGGGATTCCTCACAAATGTGGAAGAAATGAATTAATGACACCTAAGGATTCCTCACAAATGTGGAGGGAATGAATGAATGACACCCAGGATTCAGTTCCACAAATGTAGAGAGAATGAGTGAATGATACCCAGGGATTCCCCACAAATGTGGAGGGAATGAATGAATGATATCCAGGATTCACTTCCACAAATGTAGAGAGAATGAGTGAATGATACCTAGAGATTCCCCACAAATGTGGAGGGAATGAATGAATGACACCCAGGATTCACTTCCACAAATGTAGAGAGAATGAATGAATGATACCCAGGGATTCCCCACAAATGTGGAGGGAACGAATGAATGATATCCAGGGATTCCTCACAAATGTGGAAGAAATGAATTAATGACACCTAAGGATTCCTCACAAATGTGGAGGGAATGAATGAATGACACCCAGGATTCAGTTCCACAAATGTAGAGAGAATGAGTGAATGATACCCAGGGATTCCCCACAAATGTGGAGGGAATGAATGAATGATATCCAGGATTCACTTCCAAAAATGTAGAGAGAATGAGTGAATGATACCTAGAGATTCCCCACAAATGTGGAGGGAATTAATGTATGACACCCAGAGATTCATTCCCACAAATGTGGAGGGAAAGAATGAATGACACCCAGGATTCACTTCCAAAAATGTAGAGAGAATGAATGAACGACACCAAGATTCATTCCCATAAATGTGGAGGGAATGAATAAATGACATCAGAGTTCACTTCTGCAAATATAGAGGGAATGAATGAATGACACCCAGGATTCACTTCTGAAAATGTAGAGAAAATGAATGAATGATACCCAGGGATTCCTCACAAATGTGGAGGGAATGAATGAATGACACCCAGGATTCACTTCCAAAAATGTAGAGAGAACAAATGAACGACACCAAGATTCATTCCCATAAATGTGGAGGGAATGAATAAATGACATCAGGGTTCACTTCCGCAAATATAGAGGGAATGAATGAATGACACCCAGGATTCACTTCTGAAAATGTAGAGAAAATGAATGAATGATACCCAGGGATTCCTCACAAATGTGGAGGGAATGAATGAATGACACCCAGGATTCACTTCCGAAAATGTAGAGAGAATGAATGAATGATACCCAGGGATTCCCCACAAATGTGGTGGGAATGAATGAATGATGTCTAGGGATTCCCCACAAATGTGGAGGGAATGAATGAATGACACCCAGGATTCACTTCTGCAAATGTAGAGAGAATGAATGAAAGACACCTAGATATTCCCTGCAAGTGTGGAGGGAATGAATGAATGACACATAAGGATTCCCCAGAAATGTGGAGGGAATGAATGAATGACACCCAGAGATTCATTCCTGCAAATATGGAGGGAATGAATGAATAAGTAACACACAGGCCTTGCTTGATAAACGAATGGGTGAATGCATAAATGAAAGAATGACGTGCAGGGTTTTCTCCCTAAACGTAGAGTGAATGAAAGAGTGAATGCGTGATGCCCGCTAGTTCTTGACAAGTGTGGAGCAAATGAGGAGATGAATGAATGAATGAATGCCACTCTGAGAATGCAGAGTGAATGAGTGATGGAATGTGTGGAGGACATGAGGAGATGAGTGAATGAATGAAGGCCACTGTGAGAATGCAGAGTGAATGAGTGATGGAATGTGTGGAGGAAATGAGTGAATGAATGAATGAATGAATACCACCCTGAGAATGCAGAGTGAATGAGTGATGGAATGTGTGGAGGAAATGAGTGAATGAATGAATGAATGCATGCCACTCTGAGAATGCAGAGTGAATGAATGATGGAATGTGTGGAGGAAATGAGGAGATGAGTGAATGAATGAATGAATGCCACCCTGAGAATGCAGAGTGAATGAGTGATGGAATGTGTGCAGCAAGTGAGGAAAGGAGTGAATGAATGAATGCCACTGTGAGAATGTAGAGTGAATGAGTGATGGAACGGACAGAAGGTGGCAGGGGCGGTGTTGACATTGGCCCCACCGCCTCCCTCTGGCCCACTTTGGTCCAACTCACCACTGGCCCTGACCTCTCCGCTGCATCCATGGAAACTGTGCACCCAGCACCCCTTTCCCCTGGGGTCACTCCCGCTCTGGGCTGTGTGGTTCTCTAGGACTGTCAATCAATGAGGAGAGGGGTGTGGTCCAAGTCTGTCAATCACTGAGGATGGGGGAGTGTGGTCCAAGCCTGTCAATCACTGAGGATGGGGGAGTGTGGTCCAAGCCTGTCAATCACTGAAGATGGGGGTGTGGCCCAAGCCTGTCAATCACTGAAGATGGGGGAGTGTGGTCCAAGCCTGTCAATCACTGAGGATGGGGGAGTGTGGTCCACGCCTGTCAATCACTGAAGATGGGGGTGTGGCCCAAGCCTGTCAATCACTGAGGATGGGGGAGTGTGGTCCAAGCCTGTCAATCACTGAGGATGGGGGAGTGTGGTCCACGCCTGTCAATCACTGAGGATGGGGGAGTGTGGTCCAAGCCTGTCAATCACTGAGGATGGGGGAGTGTGGTCCAAGCCTGTCAATCACTGAGGATGGGGGAGTGTGGTCCAAGCCTGTCAATCACTGAGGATGGGGGTGTGGCCCAAGCCTGTCAATCACCCGAGAGGGGTGTGGCCCAAGCCTGGCCAGTTAGGGGGTCCGTCACCCTGTTCATAAAAATTATGGCAAGCAGTGGTCATTTGTCTCTGATATGGCCGGTCAGAACCCTTCAAGAGCCGTGACTTGTGGGTGCCAGGAGAGTGAGGGTCCCCTTTTTGATTCTGCTCTGAAAAGACGGGGACCCCAGACTACCAGAGACCCTCTTTCCATCCCTGTAGAAAAGGTGGTCTTCCTGAAGTCATTCCACACCCTGTAGCTGAGGGAGGCACAAAAAAGTGGGGCTGAAACGTGGGAAGAGAGAAAGAGAAAGAGGAGAGACTGGTGGCCGTTTAAGCTCCTGGATCCAGCCATGCCTGAAGTCCTCATAGAAATCCTAATTATCCAATTTGACACTTTCCACCTTGACTTCAGCGAGGTCGACTCAAGTTTCTATCGCTCGCCATAGAAGACAGTTATGCCTCAGGCACTAGGGGCAGGCAGGCTGGGCTCCCAGTTGGGAGACAGAATAGTCCTAGTTCCAGCAAGAGGGCCCTACGGAGCCCATGCCACCTGCCCTGGGCTGAGGCATGGTTATTTCAAAGGCAGTCACGCATCGTTCATCACTAATTCCCCAGTGCAGTGGTTCAAGGCTAAGAAGCAGCACCCAGCGCCCACCTCTGCCTCTTTCTGGTTGTAGGTCTTGAACACAGCCCCCCGCCGGCTCCATGTTCGCCTCAGTTTCCCTTACTGGTAAAACAGGGACGATCGTCATAGCACCTGTCTCACGAAGTTTCGAAAATCCCAGAGATAAGGCTGGGTGCGCGTGGCTCACGCCTGTCATCCCAGGCACTTTGGGAGACCGAGGCGGGTGGATCCTGAGGTCGGAAGTTCGAGACCAGCCTGGCCAACATAGTGAAACCCCATCTCTACTAAAATACAAAAAATTAGCCGAGCGTGGTGGCGGGCGCCTGTCATCCCAACTACTGAGGAGGCTGAGGCAGGAGAATCACTTGAATCCAGGAAGGGGAGGTTGCAGTGAGCTGAGATCATGCCACTGCACTCCAGCCTGGGCGACAGAGCGAGACTTCGTCGAAAGAAAGGAAAAGGGAAAGGAAAGGAAGAAGGAAAGAAGGAAGGAAAGAAAGAAGGAAAGAAAGAAGGAAAGAAGAAGGAAAGAAAGGAGGGAAAGAAAGAAGGAAAGGAAGGAGGGAAAGAAAGAAGGAAAGGAAGGAAGGAAAGAAAGGAAGGAAGGAAAGGAAGGAAGGAAAGGAAGGAAGGAAAGAAAAAGAGAGAGAGAGAGAGAGAGACAGAGAAAGAAAGAAAATCCCAGAGATAAAGGCCTTGCCAAAGTGGCTGCTGCATCCTGTGCACTCAATTGACGTCAACTATTTTTATTTGCGAAAACCAAGAACGACGTCTCCTCCCCGCAAAACAAAAGCAAAATAAAAGCAGAAGACAGGTGTGAAGAAGATTTCTGGGAGAGCACATTTTCAAGAAGGTGGACTTTTTCCATGTTTTTCTAGGCCAACCTCAGCCCTCTCTGTGACCCTCGAGAGCTTGTGCAGAGTGCGTGGCCCCTATCTTGAGGGTGTGTATCGTTTTGCAGGACTCTGGTGAGCCCGGGTTAAAAAAATCACACACCCCAAAGGCAGGCCGAGCTGAGGGTTTTCTCTGCCATTCAACCGCATCTCTGGCCCGGATCTGCTCTGTCGCTGGGGTATTTCTGCAGGGCGGCCTCTCCTCTCTGAACACCCCCAGGTCCCCGTGACTTACAGCGGTGGCTGCAGGGAGGGCAGACGTCCCGGGTGAGGCTGGTCTTGTGGTGTTTGTCTGAGCAGCCGTCAAGCTGGGCAGGGGGTCCTCGGGGACCCTCCTCCTCCTGGTCCAGTGGTGGCTGCCCTATGGCAGTGTGCTGTGCACAGGGGCAGGAGTGCAGGGCCAGCTCTGTGCTCTGCTAGGAAAAAGAAAAATCCCACTGGCTGTGCCTGCACCACACCCTGAGACAGACACGAGCAGCCTCCGGAGACCCAGCGAGCTGCTCTTAGCCGCGATCTGTCATCTGCAGACTGAACTTGGTGCACGGTGGTTATGAAACAGGCCAGACCAACAATAGATGGGAAAGGTTCCTCTTTTTGGCCCTGGGCCCCACGGAGCGGGGTCAGACCATCACACGGGGATTTTATGTGTTTTTCTCCTAATGCGATATTTTTCAATACGGCTTTTTTTTTTTAAATGAGTTTGGCCTCCATGTATGCGGGGCCACTGCCTCAGAAGGGTTAGTGTAGGATTCGAAAATGGGTTAAATTTAAGGACAGCTTCTCTTGCCTATATTGGATATGACTTTATGCTTTATGTGAAAATACTAATTTTTAAAAATATGTAAGTCCACAGTCACTATTTTTTTTTTTCTTTTGAGACTGAGTCTCGCTCTGCTTTCCAAGCTGGGAATGCGATGGTACTGCCTCGGCTCACTGTGACATCTGCCTCCCAGGTTCAGATGATCCTCCCTCGGCCTCCCAAGTAGCTAGGATAACAGGCATACACCACCACACCCGGCTATTTTTCTTTTTTGTATTTTTTTTTTTTTTTATTTTTAGTAGAGGCAGGGTTTCATTATGTTGGTCAGGCTGGTCTCCAACTCCTGACCTCAGGTGATCCACCCGCCTCGGCCTCCGAACGTGCTAGGATTACAGGGGTGAGCCACCACGCCCGGCTATATATTCATTATTTAAAAGCGGCGCTCATTGGATTATGCTGAGACAGTTTTTTTATTTGGAAGCTTGAGGCTGCCGTGAGCTGAACGGCACGGTACTCACTAGACTGAACTGAACCGAACAACTCACACCACTGCAGTCCAGCCTGGGTGACAGACAGAGCAGGATCGTGTCTCAAAAATAAAAGGGAGAACGCTTTATGACAAACAGCTAGCTCAGGGTATATTTTGTGCGTTTTCTGTCTGTTACAGGCTGAATGGTACCCTCCCAAATTCATATGTTAAAGTCCTAACTCCTAGGACCACACGACGTGGCTGTATTTGGAGATTACTTCTTTAAAGAGTTGACGACAGTAAAATGAGGTCACTAGGGTGGGTCCTGATCCAATAGGACTGAGGTCCTTATAAGAAGAGGAGATGAGGACACAGACACACACAGAGGGACGAGCCTGTGAGGACACAGGGAGAAGACGGTGTCTCCAAGCCCAGGAGAGAGGCCTCAGGAGGAACCAGCCCTGCCCACACCTGGATCTCAGACGTCCAGCCTCCAGGACTGTGGGAGAATCAATGTCTGTTGTTTCTAAGCCACCCAGTCTATGGTATTCTGTGATAGCCTGAAATGGACTAAGATACCTCATAAGAAGAGGAGGTGAGGACACAGACACACACAGAGGGATGACCCTGTGAGGACACAGGGAGAAGACGGCGTCTCCAAGCCCAGGAGAGAGGCCTCAGGAGGAACCAGCCCTGCCCACACCTGGGTCTCAGACCTCCAGCCTCCAGGACTGTGGGAGAATCAGTGTCCGTTGTTTATAACCCCCCAGTCTGCCGTGTTTTATTATGGTGGCCGAACTGACTGCCCCTTCACTCTGAAGCAGGTGGGAGAAGGCGAACGTCGGGGATGCTGCAGAAACCTGGGCCGAACGGAAGTGAACGTGGGTGCCACTGGCTCGTCCCTGCTGTCGAATTCCGAAGACCATCTCGAGGCCATCGCCGTCGGGAGTCTCGCTCCCCAGCCTGGCTTCTCGGTAGAGACGGCGCGTTACGGGGTGGGAAATGGTTGTGAACCGTGGTGCCCCGCCTTGGGGTTGGGGAGCCACCCGAGAAGGCACACAGCCACAGCCACAGCCACAGCCACAGCCACAGCCACAGCCCTCCCGGGTGCGGCTCCCTGGGATTCCGCCCTCTGCCCTTACAGAGGGTTTCTCTGTCTCTGCTCGGTTCACAGGAAGCAACTTGTCTGCTGTTCCCAAATCTGCTTCTGGGGGCCTCTGTCCTCTGCTCTTTTCCTGGAGGGAACAGGCTGGGAAGGAGAGTGGTGTCCCCGTAAAACATTCAGGCAGCCACCACTTCAGACGGACCAGTCATTCGCAGATAGCTAGGACATGGGGTCATGTTCAACACCGCTTCCCGTGACTCTCCTTCCTTCCTTCCTTCCTGCCGGTCCTTCCTTCCCGCCTCCCTCCTTCCGGCTGTCGCCGCCGGCCGGCCTGCCTGCTTTCGCTCCTTCCTGCCTGCCTTCCTTCCTTCCGTCCTTCTTGCCTTCTCTGCCTTCCGGGTCCTTCCTTCCGGCCTTCCTTCTTCTCTCCTTCCTGCCTTCCTTCTTTCTTCTCTCCTTCCTTCCTTTCTTTCTCTTTCTTTCTCCTCTTTCTTTCTCTTTCTTTTTTCTTTTTTCTCTTCTTTCTTTCCTTTCTTTCTTTCTCTCCTTCTTTCCTTTCTTTCCTTCCTTCATTTCTTTCTTTCTCTCCTTCCTTCCTTCCTTTCCTTCCTTCCTTCCCTCCTTCCTTCTTTCTCTCCTTCCTTCCTTCCTTCCTTCTTTCTCTCCTTCCTTCCTTCCTTTCTTTCTCTTTCTTGCTCTTTCTTTTTTCTTTTTTCTCTTCTTTCTTTCCTTTCTTTCTTTCTCTCCTTCTTTCCTTTCTTTCCTTCCTTCATTTCTTTCTTTCTTTCTTTCTCTCCTTCCTTCCTTCCTTTCCTTCCTTCCTTCCCTCCTTCCTTTCTTCTTTCTTTCTCTCCCTCCCTCCTTCCTTCCTTCTTTCTTTCTTCTTTCTTTCTTTCTTTCTTTCTTTCTTTCTCTCTCCCTCTTTCTTTCTCTCTCTCTCTTTCTTTCTCTCTCTCTTTCTTTCTATCTTTCTGTCTCTCCTTCCTTCCTTTCTTTCCTTCCTTCATTTCTCTTTCTTTCTCTCTTTCTTTCTCGTCTTTCTTTCTCTTTCTCTCCTTCCTTCCTTCCTTTCCTTCCTTCTTTCTTTCTTTCTTTTTCTTTCTTTCTTTCTCTTTCTTTCTTTCTCTCCTTCCTTCCTTCTTTCCTTCCTTCCTTCTTTCTTTCTCTTTCTTTCTCTTTCTTTCTTTCTCTTTCTTTCTCTCCTTCCTTCTGTCCTTCCTTCCTTCCTTCTTTCTTTTTCTTTCTTTCACTTTCTTTCTTTCTTTTTCTTTCTTTCTCTCCTTCCTTCCTTCGTTTCCTTCCTTCCTTCCTTCTTTCCTTCCTTCCTTCCTCTCTCTCTCTTTCCCTCCCTCCCTCCCTCCCTCCCTCCCTTCCTTCTTTCCTTCTTTCCTTCCTTCTTTCTTTCTTTCTTTCCTTCTTTCTTTATTTTTGAGACGCAGTCTCGCTCTGTTGCCCAGGCTGGAGTGCAGTGGCACGATCTCGGCTCACTGCAACCTCTGCCCTCCTGGTTCAAACAATCCTGCCTCAGCCTCCCACGTAGCTGGGACTACAAGTGCCCGCCGCCACGCCCAGCTACTTTTTTTATTTTTAGTAGAGACGGGGTTTCACCATGTTGGCCAGGATGGTCTTGATCTCTTAACATTGTGATCCACCTGCCTTGGCCTTCCAAAGTGCTGAGATTACAGGCGTGAGCCACTGCACCCGGGCGAGTATTTTTAATATTAGTGTTTTAGGAACTCAGTCACTCCACTAGCAAACCAGCATGGATAGAAACGCAAACATCAGGCCGGGCCCAGTGAGTGGCTCACAGTTGAAATTCTAGCACTTTGGGAGGCTGAGGTGGGTGGATCACTTGAGGTCAGGAGTTCAAGACGAGTCTGATCAATATGGTGAAACCCCATCTCTACTTAAAACACAAAAATCAGCCAAGCGTGGTGGCAGGTGCCTGTAATCCCAGCTATTCGGGAGGCTGAGGCAGGAGAATCGCTTGAACCTGGGAGGCGGAGGTTGCAGTGAGCCGAGATTGCAGCACTGCACTCCAGTCTGGGAAACAGAGTGAGACTCCATCTCAAAAAAAAAGAAAAAGAAAAACAAAACAAAACAAAAAAAAGAAACTCAAACATCACAGAGACAGAGCAATGTTTAAAAAAAGAAAATAGCATGTTAATTAGGGTTTTTTCTTTTTGTTTTCATGACAGAGTCTCACTTTGTGACCCAAGCTGGAGTGTAGGCCGGGCTCCGTGGCTCACGCCTGTCATCCCAGCATTTTGGGAGGCCGAGGCGGACGGATCACCTGAGGTCAGGAGTTTGAGACCAGCCTGGCCAAGACGGCGAAACCCCGTCTCTACTAAAAACACAAAAATGTGCCCGGCGTGGTGGCGGGCGCCTGTTATCCCAGCTCCTCGGGAGGCTGAGGCAGGAGAATCGCTTGAACCCGGGAGAGGGAGGTTGCAGTGAGCCGAGATCGCACCACGGCACCCCAGCCTGGGTGACAAGAGTAAACCCTGTTTCTAAATAAATAAATAAATAAATAAATAAATAAATAGTATTGTGGCCGGCATCTCTAAGAAGGTACTGGACTTGCTGAGGTGTGGAGTGAAGTAGCACACAGGCTGGTGAGCGATGGTTGGTTTGGGGGCAGTGGGACGGCGAGGGGTGTGCTGGGGCGGGCTTGGAGAGCTGTGGGTGTCAAACATGCAGCTTAGGGGGTCCTGACCGTCCAGGAAGCTGTGAGTACTTCGTTTGGCGGCAGCTGAACCCAGGCAGCGGGGCCGAGGAGGTAAGAAGCAGAGATGGATAGGCAGCAACGCTGCCGCATGCCAGCCACAGCAGACACAGATAGCACGAAGGATAAAAATAAAGACCAACTGCTCCTTCCAA
>NW_027327282.1:0-16501 GCF_047675955.1 Chlorocebus sabaeus | reverse complement strand
GAGATGGCACCCTTGCACTCCAGACTGGGCAGCAAGAGCGAAACTCCGTCCCACCGCCCCCGCCCATGCGCGCGCGCGCGCACACACACACACACACGCACACACACACACACAGAAAAAAAGAGGGAGAAAAATAGAAAAAGAGAAATTCTTCACACGTGACCCATAAGTGTGTGTTCCCGCGAGTGATTTCTAAGAAATGGCACTGTAGGGACTGAACGCGGTGGCTCACGTCTGTCATCCCAGGACTTTGGGAAGCTGAGGCGGGTGAATCAGGAGGTCAGGAGTTCAAGACCAGCCTGGCCCACATGGTGAAACCCCGTCCCTGCTAAAACTACAAAACTGAGTCGGGCGCGGTGGGGCAGACCCCTGTGGTCCCAGCTACTCGGGAGACAGAGGCGGGAGAATCGCTGGAACCTGGGAGGCGGAGGCGGGGGTTGCAGTGAGCCGAGATCGTCCCACTGCACTACAGCCTGGGCTGTAGAGTGAGTGAGACTCTGTCTCAAAATTACATAAATAAATAAATGGCAAGCAAGAAAGAGAAAATGACAGAAATGGCACTGTATCGCTACTGGGCTGGGACGGCGGTGATGTTCTTCTGGGGAGACACCACGTGGGGCGATGTGTAGTGTGCGGACTCCGATCTTAGTGGTGGAATGTGGATGCTCCGCGATTCACCGTACTGACTAGATTCATGACTGATTCACGACAGGGTGGACCTCGGGGAACACGGTTGAGAAATGGGTACATCGGGAGCAAAATCTGGCCCCGGAACAGGAAGGGAGTGTGATGGGCACTGCCTTCCCCGTGAAATCCACGCTGTGTCCGGGAGCGTGGATGTCATGCACTAACACTCGTTCAGGTATTGCCTCTCCGAGGTCGTGGGTCTGGAGTCTACTCTGACACGCTAATGACTGCACTTCTGTCTTCGGTAGCTCCCACCTCCACCCCTGGCGTCCTCCATGCGCCCGCGCCCCTGGTCGTCCTCTCTTCTCTCTGGGGGAATGGAAGTGCCAGGTGATCCCAGGGGCAGAAACTTTGGCTGTGACCCTGGGGGGTCTGGTCGACCAGTCGCGGGCATCGCGTGGGAGGACTCCCTGGGCCCGGAGACGGCCTGTTTTGAGAGGGATCCGGGAGACGCCGGCGGCGACGCAGTGTGCCTCCGCCGCATCCCCCTCCCCAACCTCCACCCCGACCCAGAGCGATCCATCCTTTGCTTCTTTTTCCGTGACGACTGACACTTGCAGGCATCGGTTGTCTTCGGGCATCACCTAGCGGCCACTGTTACTGAAAGTCGAGGTGGCACGGAGGGAGGTCTCGCCGAAACTTCACCGAGCCTGGGGCAACCGGTTTCTCGCCCTCCCTTCTGGAGGCCCCTCCCTCTCTCCCTCGTTGCCTAGGTAACCTCCGCCCTGGCGGGGGCCCTATTGTTCTTTTTTTTTTTTTTTTTTTTTTGAGACGGAGTCTGGCTCTGTAGCCCGGGCTGGACTGCAGTGGCCCGATCTCGGCTCACTGCAAGCTCCGCCTCCCAGGTTTACGCCATTCTCCTGCCTCAGCCTCCGGAGTAGCTGGGACTCCAGGCGCCCGCCACCTCGCCCGGCTAATTTTTTTTTGTATTTTAGTAGAGACGGGGTTTCACCGTGTTAGCCAGGATGGTCTCGATCTCCTGACCTCGTGATCCGCCCGTCTCGGCCTCCCAAAGTGCTGGGATGACAGGCTTGAGCCACCGCGCCCGGCCCCTGTTGTTCTTTTATCGTCGCTTTAGTTTTCTTTGTGTGTTGGTTTCTTTAATGCGCATAGACTCTTCGACTTGGGCTGTATGAGGGGTCAGTTTAATTTTCAAGTCGCCCCCCCACCACCCCCGCGGCTCCACCCCTCCCCCACGTTCCTTTACCTGAATTTAGTGAGTCAGTGAGGTGGGTTCCCCTCAACCTCCCCACCCCCCGCCTCCCAACATCCTGCTTGGAAACGTTCCGGAGCCAGCCGGGTGTGCCTCCATCTTCTCTCCCCCTCCCCCACCCCTTGCCGGCGATCTCATTCTTGCCAGGCTGACATTTGCATCGGTGGTAGTCAGGCCTCACTCAGTGGCCACCGTTTTTTGAGATGGGGGGGCGGCACGGTCCCACTTCCCCAGAGGCAGCTTGGGCCGATGGCATAGCCCTTGACCCGTGTGGGCAATCGGGCTGGTCTGGAGTTGTGGGGTTTCTCCCCCTCCCGCCTTCGCTCCTCAGGCCTCCCTCCGTAGGAAAGCTTCACCCCGGCTGGGTCTCAATCACCTTTGATCATGATGTTTTCTCTTCTCCTCCCTCCCTCCCGCCAGCATATTTCCACAATGGGAAGGGCGTCACAGCTCTAGTATGGGCCTTCTTAGTACTTGCCCCAAGTAGAAACGCTTTCTGAAAACTAACACTCTGCTCACTTAAGATTTCCAGGGGGCCGGGCGCGGTGGCTCAAGTCTGTCATCCCAGCACTTTGGGAGGCCGAAACGGGTGGATCACGAGGTCAGGAGATCGAGACCATCCTGGCTAACACGGTGAAAACCCGTCTCTACTAAAAAATACAAAAAACTAGCCGGGCGAGGTGGCGGGCGCCTGTAGTCCCAGCTACTCGGGAGGCTGAGGCAGGAGAAAGGCGTGAACCCGGAGGCGGAGCTTGCAGTGAGCTGAGATCCGGCCACTGCCCTCCAGCCTGGGCCACAGAGCAAGACTCCGTCTCAAAAAAAAAAAAAAAAAAAAAAAAAGATTTCCAGGGACGGTGCCTTGGCCCGTGTTTGTTGGCTTGTTTTGTTTTGTTTGTGTTTTTCCTTGTTCTTATTTGTTTCTTTTCAGGTGCAGTAGAAATCCCCAATTTTCGGCCGGGCACGGTGGCTCAAGCCTGTCATCCCAGCACTTTGGGAGGCCGAGACGGGCGGATCACGAGGTCAGGAGATCGAGACCATCCTGGCTAACACGGTGAAACCCCGTCTCTACTAAAATACAAAAAAAAAATTAGCCCGGCGAGGTGGCGGGCGCCTGTACTCCCAGCTACTCGGGAGGCTGAGGCAGGAGAATGGCGTGAACTCGGGAGGCGGGGCTTGCAGGGAGCTGAGATCCGGCCACTGCACTCCAGCCTGGGCAACAGAGCCAGACTCCGTCTCAAAAAAAAAAAAAAAAAAAAAAAAAAAGAAATCCCCAATTTTCAGGAAGACGTGTATTTTCCCCAAGACAGGTTAGCTGCTGTTTTCTCCTGTTGTTAACTAGTGCATTTGTGACTCTCTCGACATGTAGTGAGAGCCGGTTGATGTGTACTATACTTCATGAGATCTTATTTTCTAGAAATCCATAAGCAGATGCTCCTGCTGCTCCTGCTGCTGCTGCTGCTCTTGTTGCTGTTGTTGCTGTTGTTGTTTTCAAAGCATACCCCGGCCACCGTTTATGGGATCAAAAGCATTATAAAATATGTGTAATTATTTCTTGAGCACGCCCTTCCTCCTCCTCTCTCCGTCTCTCTGTCTGTGTCTGTGTCTCTCTTTCTCTGTCTGTCTTCTCCCTCTCTCTCTCTGTGTGCCTCTCTCTCTCTCTCTCCCCCCCCATCTGTTTGCTTCTCTCTCTCTCTGTCTGTTTCTCACTATCTCTCTCTGCCCATCTCTGTCTGTCTCTCTCTCTCTCTCTCTCTCTCTCTGCCTATTTCTCTCTGTGTGTCTGTCTTCTGTCTTACTCTCTTTCTCTTCCTGTCTGTCTGTCTGTCTGTCTCTCTCTGTCTCTCTCTCCCGTCTGTCTGTTTCTCTCTCTCTCTCTCTCTCTCTCTCTCTCTCTCTCTCTCTCTTTCTGTGTGTTTCTCTCTGTCTCTCTCTGTCCCTCTCTGTCTTTGTCTGTCTGTCTCTCTGTCTGTCTCTGTCTGCCTTCTCTCTCTCTCTCTCTCTCTGCCTGTCTGTTTCTCTCTCTCTCTCTCTCTCTCTCTCTCTCTCTCTCTCTCTCTGCCTGTCTGTTTCTCTCTCTCTCTCTCTCTCTCTCTCTCTGCCTGTCTGTTTGTCTCTCTCTCTCTCTCTCTCTCTCTCTCTCTCTCTGCCTGTCTGTCTCTCTCTCTCTCTCTCTCTCTCTCTCTCTCTCTCTCTCTCTGTCTCTCTGTCGCTCGCTCTCTCCGTGTCGGTCTTCTGCCTTAGTCTCTTTCTCTTCCTGTCTGTCTGTCTGTCTCTCTCTCTCTCTCTCTTTCTCTGTCTTTCTCTCCCCCTGTCTGTCTGTTTCTCTCTGTCTCTCTCTCTCCCCCCCTCTTTCTATGCGTTTCTCTCCGTCTCTCTCTGTCCATCTCTGTCTCTCTCTCTCTCTCTCTCTCTCTCTCTCTCTCTCTCTCTCTGCGCCTGTCTCTCTCCCTGTGTCTGTCTTCTGTCTTACTCTATTTCTCTGCCTGTCTTTCAGTCTGTGGCTTTGTCTCTCTCTCCCTGTCTGTGTCTCTCTGTCTCTCTCTGCCTGTGTTTCTCTCACTGTGTCTGTCTTCTGTCTGATTCTCTTTCTCTGCCTGTCGCTCCCTCTTTCTGTCTGTTTCTCTGTCTCAGTGCGTCTCTGTCCCTTTCTCTCTCTCTCTCTCTCTCTCTCTCTCTCTCTCTCTCTCTCTCTCTCTCTCTCTCTTTCTCTGTCTGTCTTTTGTCTTACTTTGTTTCTCTGCCTGCCTGTGTGCCTGCCTGCCTGTCTGTCTGTCTCTCTCTCTGTCTGTCTCTCTCTCTCCCTTTTGGTCTGTTTCTCTCTGTCTCTCTCTCTGTCTCTCTCTCTCTCTGTCTCTCTCTGTGTGTATCTTTGTATCTCTGTCTGTCTCTCTCTCGCTCTCGCTATCTCCCACCTTCTCTTTCTTTGCCAAAAGAGCTCAAGTACCTCTAATGTAATCCAGTACCAAGGCCTCAATTCTTAACTTTAGACACCCCAGATTTGATCTTCCCACAGAATGCTGTACAGAAGTGGTGAGTTGATTTCTGGACTTGGATACCTCAGAGATACTACATAATAATAAAGATACCACCCTAAAATCTGGGGTTGCTTCTCCCTCGAGTGTCTCAAAAAAATCATACCTCTGTTCACCTAGGATGCTGGGAGGGTTTTCTCAATGTGCCTCTGCCCGTGTCCTAAAGGACCTGGGACCAAGCCCTGTCCGTTCTGTCTCAAATCTGTATCTGCAAGCACTTCTCAAATCTGTATCTGAAAGCACTTCAAAGAACCACTGGCTCTGTGAAAATATCCCAGAAGTGGCTTCGGCCTCTTGGCTAGGAGGCCTAAGCCTGCTGAGACCTTGCCTGCCCAGGATTCTGTGTGAACAAAAGTGCCTCTGCTGAGAGCTGGGATCCTCGGGACCATGCTTGCTAGCGCTGGATGAGTCTCCGGAAGGATGCACGGGACTCCGCAAAGCTGACCTCTCCCAACGAGGTCAAAGGCATCCCTGTGCATTGGCCCGAGGCCTCCAACGTACATCACCCGTCACCATCACCATCACCATCACCATCACCATCACCATCACCGTCAGCATCCTGGCGAGCCTGCCCGAGGCCCCAACTACCGGGAGACACTTGGGAGCCCGGCCTTCCTCGGTTAAAGTCCAAAGGGACGGCGACTTCCATCCACCAGGTCTCCACTGAACTGCGAAGATGCGGAGCGTAGGGCAGAGAGGGGACGTGGAGGGGAGACGTCCTGACAGGCGATGAGTTCCCTAGGCTCTGGCGACCCCAACCACGACCCACGGTCCCGGGCACCCGTGGGACACCATCGCTTTTTCCCTTCCTCTGTCCACAGCCGCCCCCACCCCATCCCATCCCCCACCCCACGCACACGCGCTGGAGGTTACAAAACCACACGGCGTGAATAGAGCCTGACGGAGTGAGAGAGACCATTTCACGAGTCGGGGGGTGGGTCGGGGGGTGGGGGGGGGGTTCTGTAGAGAGCCCGATTCTCCCTCGTGGGTGGCTACAGGCTAGAAATGAATCTCGCTTCTTGGGCGGAGGGGCTTCCTTAGGCAGTCACGTTTCCGGGAGTATCTCTCAAACCCTCCCTTGAGGCCACAAAATAGATTCCACCCCACCCCTCGACGTTTCCCTGTTTTCCCGGGTGCTGGACGTATCCTGTCAAGAGACCCGAGGGTGACTCGTTGCGTTAAACACCTTGATTGGCTTTGTGAGTTTGTTTCTGAGATGCGGTCTCGCTCTGTCCCCCCGACTGGAGTGCAGTGGCATGATCTCAGCTCACTGCAACCTCTGCCTCCCGGGTCCCAGCGATTCTCCTGCCTTCAGCGGCACCATGCCCGGCTCCTCTTTTAATTTGTAGTAGACACGGGGTTTCGCCCTGTTTCACTGCCTTTCACTGTAGAGTCTCGATAAGAGCCACACCTCGTTCTGTGCCACAGAATGACTTCTTTATCATGCCGACTCTGGAAAGCCCGGCCCCTTGTGATCCATTTCAAACCGAGAGTCACCTCATGTTTGGAAAGCGGATCCGCTCCCAAGTTCGGTGGAGGGATGTGACATATGTAGGACGAGGGACTCTCTTTCTTCTGAGTCGGTCTGCACGGTGGGGCCTAGGGCTGGAGCTCTCTCTGTGCGGACCGCTGGCTCCCTCTGCCTGGGGTTCCATCGGCCCCACCCTAGAACGAGGGCCTTGGCAGACTCTGGCCCTTCCTGGCCCTTAAGTCGCTGTCAGAAACCCCATCTCGCGCTCGGATGTCCTGAATGACTGTGGCTTGCGCCTCTCTGGAAACATTTGAAATCTATCCTCTACGCGTGGCCACCTAAAACCACAGGAGCTTGGGACACACGGCCGCCATCCACCTCACTGGTTTTGGGAGAGAATGCTGAAAGTCTCTTGCCGACTCTCTCTCTCTTGACTTGAGTTCTTCACGGGCGTCTGGTTAAGACGCAGTGAGACCAGATGTGTGAACTCAGGCCGGGTGCTGGTGGCTCACGCCTGTAACCCCAACACTTTGGGAGGCCGAGGCCATCCATAGGATCCCTTAGAGGAATCCCCTAACCCCGGGGAAGTTGAGGCTGCAGTGAGCCATAATGGTGTCAGTGCACTCCAGCCTGGGCGAAAGACAGAGCGAGACCCTGTCACAGACAGACAGACAGACAGACAGACAGACAGACAGACAGACACGCAGGCAGGCAGGCAGGCAGGCAGGTAGACAGCAGCTGTATTATGTTCTTCTCAGGGTGGGAAGCAAAAATAACAGCAGACAGCACTTAACGTTTCTGTTGTTGTTCTTGTTTTGGACGGAGTTTTCACTCTTGTTGCCCACGCTGGAGTGCAATGGCCACCATCTCGAGGGATCCGCCTGCCCTCGGCCTCCCAAAGTGCGGGGATGACAGGCGTGAGCGTACCGCACCCGGCTCCCCCCCCCCCCCCCCATCCGCCCCCCAACCACCACCGCTTGTCTTCCGGACAGTTTTACGGCACAGTGTTTGGTTGGCCTGCTTACATTCATTCTACATAGAAATTTAGGATGTCAGCTTCTGGCCTCATGGACTCCGAGCTGAGGAGTCCCCTGGTCTGTCTATCACAGGACCGTACACGTAAGGAGTAGAAAAACCGCAACGTTCAAAATCAGTAATTTTGTGATACAGAAATACACGGATTCACCCAAAACACGGAAACTTTTACAAATTGTCTTTGTTAGTCCTGATGTCTGTGTCAGTGATTCTTTTAGGTTTGGACCTTGACCGAGAGAATTTCCAGTCGGTCTCTCGTCTCTCGTCTCTCGTCTCTCGTCTCTCGTCTCCGGACGGACAGAAGTTCCAGATGATCCGATGGGTGGGGGGGGTCTTAGGCTGTGTGCCCCCAGGGGCCCTGGTCGATTAGTTGTGGGGATCGCCTGGGAGGGCGCGGTGACCCACTGTGCTGTGGGGGCCTCCATCCTTCCGCCTCCCGCCTCCCCCTCCAGGCGATCCCAATTCATTCCAGGCTGACAGTCTCATTGGCAGACGTCGGGCATCACCTAGCGGCCACTGTTACTCTGAAAATGGAGGCCTCAACAGAGGAAGGAAGCTCAGGCCGCCTGCGCACAGCCTGGGGCAACTGTGTCTTCTCCACCGCCCCCGCCCCCACCTCCAAGCTCCCCCCTTCTTGGTTGCCTAGGAAATGGCCACTTTGACGACTGGGCCGGAGTGACCTTTGATCAGGCAGCATAAGTAAGTAAATCAATCAATCAATCAATACATAAATGTAAATACAATACAATTTATGTATTGTATTATGTACAATAAAGTAGTACGGGCGTGGTGGCTCACGCCTGTCCTCCCAGCACTTTGGGAGGCCGAGGCGGGCAGATCACCTGAGGTCGGCAGTTCGAGACCAGCCTGACCCACATGGAGAAACCCCGTCTCTACTGAAAATACCAAATTAGCGGGGCGCAGTGGCACATGCCTGTAATCCCAGCTACTCGGGAAGGGAAACTGAGGCAGGAGAATTGCTTGAACCTGGGAGGCGGAGATCGCAGTGAGGCGAGATGGCGCCATTGCGCTCCAGTCTGAGCAACAGGCGCGAAACTGCGTCTCAAAAAAAAAGCAAAAAACAAAAAAGCAAACCAAAACACAAACAAACTAACAAACACACAAAAAAACACCATTCTCTGTGAAACTGCTTTGTAGTGTGTGTATTCGTCTCACAGAGTTAAACCTTTCTTTTGAATCAGCAGGTTGGAAGGATTTTTTTGTAGAATCTGTCTATGTACATTTAGGAGACCCTTGTGTCGTATGGTGAAAAAATCTTATGTTTTCAGATAAAAACGAGAGAGAAGGTCTTCATGAAACAGCTTTCTGTTGTGTGGATTCCTCATACAGAGTTAAAACTGCCTTTGGATTCAGCAGTTTGGAAGCAGCATGGACATTTGGGAGCCCATTGGGGCCTATTGTGAGAAAGCGAACATCCCCACCCCAGAAATAATAAAGCAGCTCTCTATGATACTGCTTTGTGATGTGTGGATTCATGCCACAGAATTACAACAAATTTTTGATTTAGGAGGTTTGAAGCAGTCTTTCTGTAGAATCCGCGAATATGCCTTTGGGAGCCCATTGAGGCCTACTGTGAAAAACCGAATATCCCCAAATGAAAACTAGAAAGAAGCTGTCTCTGAAACTGCTTTGTGGTGTGTGGATTCATCTCACAGAGTGAAACCTTTCTTTTGATATACCAGGTTGGAAGCGCCCCTTTTGTAGAATCTACAAAAGGGCATTTGGGAGCTGTTTGAGGCCTAGGGTGAAAAACAGAAAATCGGTAGATAAAAACTAACAAGAAGCTATCTGCAAAACTGCTTTGCGATGTGTAGATTCCTCTGACAGAGTTACATCTTTCTGTTGATTCAGCAGATTGGAAGCATTTTGGGGGGGGTGTGTGTGTGTGTGTGTGTGTGTGTGTGTGTGTGTGTGTTTTGACAGAGTCTCACTCTGTCCCCCAGGCTGGAGTGCAGTGACACCATCTCGGCTCGCTGCAACCTCTGCCTCCCAGTTGAAGGGATTCTCCTGCCTCAGCCTCCCAAGTAGTTGGGGTTACAGGCACCCGCTACCAGGCCCGGCTAATTTTTTGTATTCTTGGTAGAGATGGGGTTTCATCGTTTTGGCCAGGCTGGTCTTGAACTCCTGACCTCAGGTGATCCACCCACCTCTGCCTCCCAAAATGCTGGGATGACAGGCGTGAGCCACTGCACGCGGCCGATTGGAAGCAGTTTTTTGGCAGAATCTTCAAAGGGACATTTGGGAGCCCTTTGTGGCTTATGGTGACACTGAACATCCCCAGATGAAAACGAGAAAAAATGCTACTGGTGAAACTGCTTCTTGACGTGTGGATTCACCTCGAACGGATACATCTGTTGAACCAGGAGGTTGGAAACACGCTTTCTGTAGAATCTGTGAAGGGACATTTGGAAACCCATTGAGGCCTACGTTGAAAAACAGAATATCCACAGATTGAAACAAGAAAGACGCTATCTGTCAAATTGATTCGTGATGCGCAGATTGATCTCTCAGCGATAAACCATTCTTTTGATTCATCATGTTAGAAACACTTTTTTTTGGCAGTCTCTCTGAACGGATTTTTGGGAGCCCCTTTAGGCCTATGGCGAATAACCAAATATTCCCAGATAAAAATGAGAAAGAATGTATTTGAGAAACTGCTTTGCGATGTGTGGACTCATCCTAAAGAGTTACACCTTTCTTTTGATTAGGCGGGTTGGAGACGCTCTCTTTGTAGAGATTCCAAAGGGACGTGTGGGAGCCCTTGAGGCCTATGGTGACAAACTGAATATCCCCAGACAAAGACCAGAGAGAATATTTCATTGAATCTGCTTCGTGATGTCTGGATTTATCTGCCAGCGCAGAACGTATTCTTTGTTTGTTTGTGTGTGTGTGTGTGAGTCAGCAGGTTGGAAATGCTCTTTTTGTTGAGTGTGTGGGAAGACATTTCCAAGCCCATTAATTCCGGTTGTCCAAACCAGATTGTCCCCCCGAGAAAAGCCATGAAGAAGCGAAACGATCTGTGAAACTGCTTTGCGTGACTGGATGCATCTCACAGAGTTAAACCTTTCTTTTGATTCACGTGTTGGAAACACGCTTTCTCTAGAATTTGCCAAGGCATATTTGGGAGCCCATGGAGGCCTATGTTGAAAAATCAAATATCCCCAGAGAAGCAGTAGAAAGAAGCTATCTGTGAATTGGCTTTGTGAGATGTGGATTCATCTCACAGAGTTAAACCCGTGTTTCGGTTCAGCAGGTTGGAAACACTTCTGTGGTAGAATCTGCAAAAGGATATTTGGGACTCCTTTGAGGCCAATGGTGGAAAAGCACATATTTCCTGATAACAGCTAGAAGGAAGCTACCTGAGAAACTGCTTTGTGTGTGGATTCCTCGCACAGAGGTACAACTGTATTTGGACTCAGCGGATTGGAAGCACTCTTTTAGTAGAATCTGTGAAAATAATGTGGGCTGCAATTGAGGCCTAGGGTGAAAAACAGATTATCCCCAGATAAAAACTGAAGAGAGCCTATGTGTGAAACGGTTTTGTAATGTGGGGATTCCTCTCACAAAGTGAAAGCGTTCTTTTGATACGTCGGTTTGGAAATATTCTTCTTAAGGGAATCGGCGAAGGGACTTTGGGAGCCCCTTGAAACCTGTGGAGAAAAACCGACACTCCCCAGAGAAAAACCAGAAATAAACTATCATCGGGACTGATTAGTGATCTGTGGATACATGTTACAGAGTTAAACTTTTCTTTGGATTCAAAATGTTGGAAACACTGTGTTTGCAGAATCTCTGAAGAAAGGACATTGCAAAGACCATTGAGGCCCAAGGGGAGGTCTCTCACTCTCTCTCTCTCTCTCTCTCTCTCTCTCTCTCTCTCTCTCTCTCTGTTTCTCACTGTGTCTCTCTGTCCGTCTCAAAAAATAAGAAAGGATGGATACATGCATACATACATACATACATGCATGCATGCATGCATGCATGCATACATACAATTAAAAATTAGGAAGAAAATAAAATGAATAACTCGGCCCGGCGCGGTGGCTCAAGCCTGTCATCCCAGCGCTTTGGGACGCCGGGGGCGGTGGATCGCTGGATCACGAGGTGGTCAGATCAGCAGGGCCAGTATGGTGAAACCCCGTCCGTCTCCAGTCAAAAGACCAAAAATTAGCCGGGCATGGTCGTGCGCGTCTGTAATCTCAGCTACTCGGGAGGCCGAGCTGAGGCAGGAGAATCGCTTGAACCTGGGAGGCGGAGGTTGCAGTGAGCCGAGATCGCGCCGCTGTACACCAGCCTGGGCGAGAGAGCGAGGCAACCTCTCCAAAAAATACTACTACTACTAATAAATTAATACATAAACGAATAAAAATGAAAGTAAAATAAAAAATAAAACTAAAAAGGACAAGGAAAAGGAAATAATTAAAAAGTGAGTTTCCGGGAAGAGAGGGAAGAAAAAAAAAAGGAAAGAAAAAAGACAACAGTCCCACAGTGACATAAACATATGCCTCTCGCCTTTCGAGGCGTCAGTGATGCTACGAATGATGCGTAATGTTTTTTTTTAACTTCCTTTTATGTTATTCTCGTTTATTGTTTGACACGAGCCTCGGAGGCCCTCCCTCCCTCCGTCCCACTCCCTCGTTGCCCAGACAACTTCAGGAGACAGGCCCTGGCTGGGCCAGATTGTTCTTCTCTTTGAGCAGTTGTTTCCCTGTCTTTCTTCGTGTCTTTAACCCGTGTGGACTCTTCTGCTCGGATTTCACAGATGGCAGCTCCACTTCCGGCCTTGTTGTTTAGTGGGGGCTTTCCTGATTCTCCCCGCATGTAGTGAAAGCAGAGAGATTCGCCTCTCCCACTCCCCCCCTCTCTTTCTTTGTTGCTTTCTTGCTTTTTCTTTCTGTCTCTTTCTATCTTTCTGTCATGCTTTCTTGCTGTCTTGTTTTCTTGCTTTCTTGCTTTGCCTTTCTTCCTGTCTGTCTTTCCTCTGTCTTCTTTTTTTCTTTCTTCTCTCGTCTTTCTTTCTCGCTGTTTTTCTCCCTCTCTCTCTCTTTCTTCTTTCTTTCTTTCTTTCTTTCTCTCTTTCTTTCCTTCTTTCTCTCTTTCTCTTTTTCTCTTTCTTTCTCTCTCTCTTTCTTTGTCTGTCTTCCTTCCTTCCTTCCTTCCTTCCTTCCTTCCTTCCTTCCTTCCTTCCTTCCTTCCTTTCTTTCTTCCTTTCTTCCTTTCTTTCCTTCATTTTCTCTCTCTCTCTCTCCCAGCCTCTGAAAGTGCTGGGATCACAGGCGTCAGCCACCGTGCCTGGCCTATTTGCTCATGTTATTTTATTTTTTATGTATTTATTTTCATCTATTCATTCATGTGTATAAATACAAATATTTTCTTTCTTTCTTTCTTTCTTTATGTATGTATGTATGTATGTATGTATGTATGTATTTATTTATTTATTTATTCATTTTTTTTTTTTTTTTTTTTTTTTTTTTTGAGACGGAGTCTCGCTCTGTCGCTCAGGCTGAAGTGCAGTGGCCGGATCTCAACTCACTGCAAGCTCCGCCTCCCGGCTTCACGCCATTCTCCTGCCTCAGCCTCCCAAGTAGCTGGGACTACAGGCACCCGCCACCTCGCCCGGCTAGTTTGTTTTTTGGATTTTTCAGTAGAGACGGGGTTTCACCATGTTAGCCGGGATGGTCTCGATCAAGACAAATATTTTCATCTGTTTTGATGTATTTTTATATCTCATATTTAGCTAAAAATGCAAATATTTATGCTGTTATTTGTCTTTTCTTTCTTTCTCTCCTTTGTGTTTTTCTTCCCTTCTTTCTTTCTCTGTCTCCCTCTCTATGTTTTCCTCCCTCCCTCCCTCCCTCCCTCCCTGCCTCCCTCCCTTTCTCTCTTGTTCGTTTCTCTTCCGTGCTTTCTTTATTTCTTTTATTCCGTTTCTGTCCTTCTTTTCTGTTTCCTCTGTTTCTTTTTCCCTTCTTTCCTCATTCTTTCTCTCTGTTTCAGGTTTCTTTCCTTTCCATCTCTCCTGTAAAAATGTAACCTTTGAAAAGTGACGTTTCATCATCTTCATTTTCCACGTGGTCTCCCTTTTCTCTCCCTTTTCCTTCCTCCCTCTCTCCCTGCTCCCTTCCCTCCCTCCCTTCCTTTCACCATCTGTCTCTTCTCTCCATTCCCTCCCTCCCTCCCTGCCTCCCTCCCTCCCTCCCTCCGTCTCTGTCTGGATTCAGGAAGAGCCTACGGCAATCTGTGTCTCCCTGTGTCCTCAACGGCCCGCGACCGAGTCCTTGCTTGCTGTTTCTCCCTCCGAGATGCCTCTCCGAACATCCACACGCCGTGGGTTGTCTTCTGACTCTGTCGCGGTCGATGCAGAGACAGGCTTTGGGGACCGTTTCTGTGGGGTTGGGGTAGAGGGGCTGCGTTTTCGGCCTCGGGATAGCGTTTCTCGACTCACGGTTTCGGTTTCGCGGTCGGCGGGCCGGCCTGCCATCCGGATCTGTCTTGGTGACGTTCGCGACGGTTGTCGGACTCCATCTGGCGGCCGCTTTTATATCGTTCCCTTGGCTTCCGGAGCTGCGGTGGCAGCTGCCGAGGGAGGGGACCGTCCCCGCTGTGAGCTAGGCAGAGCTCCGGAAACACCGCGGTCGTCAGCCGGGCTGTCCCGGTCGCGCCAGAGCTCTGGCGCGTCGCTTGTGAGTCAGAGCTCGGGCGTGCAGGCTTATGTGGGGAGAGGTTGTCGCTGCGCTTTCGGGCCTGAGCCGGGTGTGGGGCTGCCGGGGTTGGTCGACCAGCACGCCGCAGCTCAGCTCCCGAGGCCTGACCCGCGACCCGCGGGGACCCACCGGGCTTGGGGCGGGAGGCTGGGGACACCCTTCCCGGCCCGGTCGCGGGCCCGCGCGCATCCTGGCCGTCTGAGGCAGCGGCCGAATTTTTTTTTCCCCAAGTCCCCGTGGGGAGCCGGGGACCGTCCTGCCTCGTCCCCCGGGTGCCGGGGAGCGGTCCCCGGGCCCGGCCGCCGTCCCTCTGCCGTGACCTTTTGTTTTCAAGTCCCCGTGGGGAGTCGGAGAGCGCTCCCTGAGCGCGCGTGCGGCCCGAGGGGTCACACTTGGCCGGCCTTCGGTCCCTCGTGTGTCCCGGTCGTACGAGAGGACGGCCGAAAACGCTTCCGAGTCTCGCTCTGGAGACACGGGCCGGCCCCTGCGTGGCACGGGTGGCCGGGAGGACGTCCCTGGCCCGGCGCTGCTCCGGCGTGTGTCCTGGGGTCGACCAGAGGGCCCTGGGTGCTCCGTGTCTGGCTGCGATGGTGGCGATTTTGGGGACAGATGTCCGTGTCGCGGGTTCCCTGGGCCGGCGGCGTGGTCGGTGGCTCGACCTCCTGTCCCCTGGGGAGGTATATCTTTCACTCCGAGCCGGCATTTTGGGCCACCGGGTTATTGCTGACACGCTGTCCTCTGGCGACTTGTCGCTGGAGAGGTCGGGCCTCTGGATGCGTGGTGGGCCTCTGGGCCTCCCGGTGACCCGGCTAGCCGGCCCTGCTCGTGCTGGAGCCGCCTGCTGGGGCCCGTGTGTGCCTGGTCTCTCGTGCGTCTGAGCGTCCCGACTCCCGGTGCCGCCTTGGGTCCGGGTCTCTGACCCACCCGGGGGCGGCGGGGAAGGCGGCGCGGGCTTACCCTGCCGCTGCGCGCTCCCTGCTGTGGGCACCTGGGGCGGCCGTGACAACCCCACTCCCGCTGGCTCCGTGCCGTGCGTGTCAGGCGTTCCTCGTCTCTGCCGGGTTGTCTGCCGCCCCTTCCCCGGAGCTGGGGGTGGTCAGGCTGATCTGCTCGCTGGCCTCCGGGGAGGCTGTGGCTGACTGACCGACCGACCCCGCTCCGGGGTTGCTTTCCCTGATTGATGTGGTGATGTCGTGCTCTCCCGGGCCGGGACCGAGCCGCGGCGGGCGAGGGGCGGCCATTCATGGTGAATGGGACCCGTTCTTCTCGTCCCGCCCGCGGGGGCCCCCTGTCTCTCGTCCCCGCCTGTGAGCGGTGCGTTGGGAGGCACTGGGGTGCGGAACCCGGCCTGACCTTGCTGTCCCGCCCCCGCCGTCTGCCTCGTGGCGTTCGGCGGGGGTCGGCGGGGTCCTCTGACGCAGCAGGCACCCCTCGCTTTCGCCTCTTGTGGTTGTCGCCTCGCGGGCCGCCCCCCTCCGCGGCGGTGGGGGTGCTGTCCCGCCGGCCCGTCGTGCTGCCCTCTCGGGCGTTGCACGAGCGCTGGCTCTGCCTGGGTCTTTTGCGGTGCTCCTGGAGCGCTCCGGGTTGTCCCTCAGGTGCCCGAGGCCGAGCGGTGGTGTGTCGCTCCCACCCCCAGCGCCCCCTCCTCCGGTCGCCGCCACGGTGCTGGCGCGTTGGGTCCTGAGGGAGTTCGTTGGGTGTGGGCCGAGGCGGTCGAGTGAGACGCGCCCCTCCCCCACGCGGGGAAGGGCGCCGCCTGGTCCGGCGAGCGCACGTCCCGTGCCTCCCCTCTGGCGGGTGAGCGCGGGCCGTGTGAGCGGTCGCGGTGGGCTCGGGCCGGCCACGCGTGCGCCGGCCGGCCGCCGAGGGGCTGCCGTTCTGCCTCCGACCGGTCGTGCGTGGGTTCACTGGAGGTGCTTTACCTCGCAGAAAGGAGGTGGGTGGACGGCGGGGGGGGCCTTTGGGGGCTGTGCGCACGCGCGCCAGCCGGGCCCCTGCCCTGACCGTGAACGCTCAAGGTTGCCGCGGGTTTCTTCTCCTCGCGCCACACGCCCCCTCCCTTCCCCAGGTGTCCCCGAGCGCCTCTGTGGGCCCGACGAGGGGCGACTGGCGGGTGGGGAGTGTGACCCACCCTCGGTGAGAAAGCCTTCTCTAGCGATCCGAGAGGCGTGCCTTGGGGTACCGGATCCCCCGGCCTGCCGCCTCTCTCTGCGTTGTGGTAGCGCTGCCGTAGCGACTCGCTTGCAGAGAGCCCTCCCCCGCTGCTCCCCCCTCGACGGGATGAGGCTGGGGAAACGGTGAGGGTTCCGCCGGACCCCGCGGTGGGGGCCGAGCGTGC
>NW_027327281.1:0-16607 GCF_047675955.1 Chlorocebus sabaeus | reverse complement strand
TGACTCTGTGTAAAGTAAAACCTAATTTTTCTACAACCCATATAGGATGAGTCCTATACTGTAACCTTGTCCACTCCCACTGCTGTTAAAGTTGCAGGTGTTGCGTCTTGGATCCACCACAGTCAGCTAACACCGGCAGCTCAGGACAAGTGGACCGGCCAACAGGACGCAGATCATCCAACCCGACTGATCCTGAGACGAGACCAAGCTGCTGCTGAGGACCACAAGCCCTGCTCTAGTCACACACCGGCAGCTGACTAGTCTACGCACGGCCGAAGCTTGAGGACTCATCAAGCAAGTCAATGTAGTTTAAAATCTTAAGACAAATAGTTTTCCTAGAATACTAACTGTTTTCCTATTGTTCTGTCGCTGTATTCAACCTTTTTCCCAGGTAAGGACCTCTTTTGTCCTTGCCGGACATGAATATGCTATACATTGCTTTGTTGTTGTTCCCCCCCCCCCCCCCCCCATAACCACGCTAGAGGAAACACCTATGTAAGGTGGCCCCACGGTACACGTACTGCTTAGGAAACCCAGACCCGTCCAGCCCAGCAACACTTGCAAGGTCTTTCAGTCATTCTGTAAACATATAAACCAGAAGTTACCAGAACCTCCTCCTTTAGCCAAAAATTTAAAAAAATAATAAAAATTAAAAATAAAAAAACAGAAAAAAACTATTTCCTCAGTTGGCAGAAAACATTGCTGGCAGCCTAGATGTGTCTTCATGTTATGTCGATAAAAGGGCTAACACAACAGACCAATGGCCTGGAGAAGCAGAAGGGCTAATGCCTCAAGATAACTTGACTTTAACCAACTCTTTCCCCAAACAGACCCCGCAAGTTCAAGCGTCTGCCTCGTAAACACTTCGCTGATTAAAAAATACTGTTTTACTGGCTAAAAAAAGGTTTTAAGACCCCGTGAAAAACTAACCTGCTTAAGACATGACAGAGTTAGTACAAGTGCCTGTACAGGTTTAACACAGGTTTGATCCTAGGTCTTCATTTAGAAAATAGTTTCCAGCTGTAGAGAATGTAAAACCCTCACTGTAAGTGTTTGATTCGTAATAGAAACTTGCTTGCTGCTCCCCTGTGTATTACACTTGCTCCTTCCAATGACAAAAGGTTTTGTAGCTACCATGGCTCGTCAGAGAACTTCCACACAAGTGTATTACATAAAACGCTATCACTCTGTCTCGCTAAAAGACTCAAAAAGTAAAAATGAAAGTGAACCCTCCCACTAATGAGTGAAAATTCTCAAAGTGGGGGATAAGGAAGGAGACCTCTACTACTCCTGCTGCCCTCCTCCCCCCACCTTGCCTAGTTCACAAGACAGGAGGAAAGAGAGAAAGCAAAACGTTAGAAACAAACAAAAGTAAGATAAATAGCCAGACAACCTTGGCAGGCACCACCACCCGGCCGTAGGAGTTAAAAAAAAAAAAAAAAAAAAAAAAAGGAATACTAATATCATCGACCCCTGACCTAAACTACTTGTGTTATCTGTCAATTCCAGACACTATGAAAAAAGCGTTGTAAAACTTTTTGTTTGTTCTGTTGGCTGATGCAGGTAGACCCCAGTCACGTTTCCCACGTGTGCTCCATTTATCACAACCCTTTCACGTGGACCCCTTAAAGTCGTAAGCCTTTAAAAAAATGTCCTTTTCGGGGAGCTCGGCTCTTAGGGTGCAAGTCTGCCGACACTCCCGGCCGAATGAAAAACCTCTTCCTTCTTTAATCTCGTGTCTGATGAGTTTGGTCTGTGGCTCGTCCTGCTACAATAATAATGATGATGATGATGATGATGATGATGATGATGGTGATGATGATGATGATGATGATTTATATATTGTATATATAATTATGTATACTTTATATATACACACACACACACAAGCACACATATAATTATTATGATAATAACATTCGTTGTGAGTGGTGATGCACGCCTGTAGTCGCAGCTTCTCGGGAGGTTGACATAAGAAGAAGATCACTTGAGGCCCGACAGGTCGAGGCTTCAGTCAGCCGTGACCCACTCCATCCTGGGCAGTCACCAGTCAGGGGGATATGCCCCCTCCCCGTTTTCTTTCTTTTCTTTCCTTTTTTAGTTTTCTCCTTCCTTCCTTCCTTCCTTCCTTCCTTCCTTCCTTCCTTCCTTCCTTCCTTCCTTCCTTCCTTCCCTCTTTCCTTCCTTCCCTCCCTCCCTCCCTCCCTCCCTTCTTTCTTTCTTTCTCTTTCTTTCTTTCTTTCTTTCTTTCTTTCTTTCTTTCTTTCTTTCTCTCTCTCTCTCTCTCTCTCTCTCTCTCTCTCTCCCCCCTCCCCCTTCCTTCCTTCCTTCCTTCCTTGCCTGCCTTCCTGCCTTCCTGCCTTCCTGCCTTCCTGCCTTTCTTCTTTCTTCCCTTCTTCCCTTCCTTCCTTCCCTCCTTCCTTCTTCCATCCCACCTCAGCCTCCCAAAGTGCTGGGAATACTGGCGTGAGGCACCATGCCTACTTGGCCTAAAGAGACACCTATTGAAAGTAAGACATAGACAGCTCCTTGCAGTGATCTGATCGATTGCTTGACTGATTTACAGACAGCGTCTCACTCTGTCACCCTGGCAGTGGTGCCATCATGACCCACTCGCTGCAGTGTGGACGCTCCTGGACTCAAGCGATCCTTCCACCTCAGCCTCCAGAGTGGAGGGCCTGGGACCACGGACCCGCGCCACTGTGCCCAGATGATTTTCAGTTTTTATTGTTTTATTTTTCTTTTTCCCGAGACAGAGTTTCGCTCTTGTTGCCCAGGCTGGAGTGCAATGGCGCGGATCTCGGCTCACCGCAACTTCTGCCTCCCGGGTTCAAGCGATTCTCCGGCGTCTGCCTCCCGAGTAGCTCGGGTTGCAGGTATGCGCCACCACGTCTGGTTGATTTTGTATTTTTACTAGAGACGGGGCTTCTCCATATTGGCCAGGCTGGTCTCCAACTCCCGACCTCAGGTGATTCTTCCTCCCCGGCCTCCCAAAGTACTGGGGTGGCAGGCGTCAGCCGCCGCGCCCGGCCTTCATTTTTAAATGTGTTTGCACAGACAGGGTCTCATCATTTTGTTGTAACCCTTCTGACACGGCGTCCCAAAATGCTCGCGTGACGGGCGTGAGCCACAGCGCCTGGACTCCGGGGAATGATTCACGAGCACGACCGCTGTACTAACTATTACTTACTTACTTATTTATAGTATTATTATTATTTTTTTTAATTATTATTATTTTTTTTTTTGAGACGGAGTTTCGCTCTGGGCGAGGGCGAGGCGAGGGGAGGCGTGTCGCTTTGGAAACCGCAGTACCGCCTTCTAAAGCCCCATTCAAACGCACAAAGCCCTGTTCCCTCCCTTCCCGGACTTGGAGCTGATGCCTTCCATAGCCATGGGCTTCTCTCCATTCAGAAACTTTTACAGGCGCAACCCCACCCAGAGACTGGCTGCGGTTGACGATTGTGGGTGTGCTGGGGCTGGCAAGTCGGTCCCCTATTTTTGCTAGCTCGGCCACGACATCCCACGACCCCTAACGCTTGCTCACCCTTTCAGATCCCTTGCCTCCACCGCCTTGGGGGCTGAGCTCTTATTTTCATATCTGCCTTTCTTCCTGTCTTGGGTTGGAGGAGGGGGTGCAGGAATGAGGGTGTGTGTGGGGAGGGGGTGTGGGGTGGGGACGGAGGGGAGCGTCCTAAGGGTCGATTTAGTGTCATGCCTCTTTCACCGCCACCACCGAAGATGAAAGCAACGATCAGCTAAAGACCGCGTGTTCTCATCTATAACTGGGAACTAAATAATGAGAACGCGTGGGCACAACGAGGGGGACGAGAGAGGCGGGAGCCTACTTGAGGGAGGAGGTGTGGAAGGAGAGACATCTTCAGGAAAACAAACAAACAAACAAACACACAAACCACAAAAAGTGTCGGGTACTGCGCTGAGTATCCGGGTGATGACATCATCTGCACACTGAACCCCCCAGTCAGAAGTTTACCTATGTAACAATCTTGCACATGTATGCTTCAAAAAGACATAAAAGTTAGGGGAGAAGGGGGGAGAGAGAGAGAGAGAGAGAGAGAGAGAGAGAGAGAGAGAGAGAACGAAACACGACCTCCTTGACCTGAGTCAGGGGGTTTCCGGTCTTGTGGCGGAACATTCAGTGACAATGGAGTATTTTGGCCTGTTCTTTTTTTGTGCGTTTGCTACTTTTTTGATGCTGTTGTTGTTGCTGTTGTTGTTGTTGTTGTTGTTGTTGTTGTTGTTGTTGTCGTTGTTTTAAGACAGAGTCTCACTCAGCCACCCAGGCTGGAGTGCAGTGCTGCAATTCGGCTCACTGCAACCACCGTCTCCCAGGTTCAAGCGATTCTCCCGTCTCAGCCTCCTGAGTAGCTGGGATTACAGGCACCCGCCATCATGCCCCGCAAATGTTTCTATGTTAGTAGAGACGGGGTTTCACTATGTTGGCCAGGTTGCTCTTGAACTCGTGACCCCAGGTGATCCACCCATCTCGGCCTCCCAAAGTGCTGGGATGACAGGCGTGAGCCACGGCGCCCGGCGGCGGCGGGGCCTGTTTTTTTTTTTTCTTTTTTTTTCTTTTTTCTTTTTTCTTTTTCTTCTTTCTTTCTTTCTTTCTTTCTTTCTTTCTTTCTTTCTTTCTTTTCTTTCTTTTCTTTCTTTTCTTTCTTTTCTTTCTTTTCTCTCTTTCTCTCTTTCTCTCTTTCATCTTCCTTTCTTCCTTTCTTCCTTTTTTGGTAGGGGGGGACTGAGTCTCTCTCACTCTGTCACCCAGGTGGGGATGCAGTGGCCCTCCCTCGGCTCACTGCAGCCTCTGCCTCCCGGATTCCAGGGATTCTTCTTCAGTGGCTGGGATTACAGGCGCACACCACCACATCCGGCTAATTTTTGTATTTAGAGTAGAGACGGGGTTTGTCCATGTTGGCCACACTGGTCTCGAACTCCTGACCTCAAGTGATCCGTCCTCCTGGGCCTCCCAAAGTGTTAGGACGACAGGCCTGAGCCGCCGGTATTTCAGCCTTTAAAAGTGCCGGCCCTACCACCTTTCGCTGTGGACGTTACGCTCTGAATGACGTGTCATCTCTGCCATAGCTTGACTCCCTGTGTCCCCTCTGCCATTTCACTCCATCCTGGGCAGCAAGAGCAAAACTCCGTCCCGCCACCTCCTCGCGCAAAACAAAACAAAACAAAACAAGAAACTGTACACATGACCTATAAGTGTCTGTTCCTGTGAGTGATTTCTGAGATATGGCACTGTAGACTGAACGCAGTGGCTCACGTCTGTCATCCTAGTACTTTGGGAGGCTGAGGTGGGCGGATCGCGAGGTCGGGAGATCGAGATAGTCCTGGCTAACATGGTGAAACTCCGTGTCTACTGAAAATACAAACGAATTATCTGGGTGTAGTGGCCGGCGCCTGTAGTCCCAGCTACTCGGGAGGTTGAGGCAGGAGAATGGTGTGAACCCGGGAGGCGGAGGTTGCAGGGAGCCGCGATCGCGCCACTGCACTCCAGCCTGGGCGACAGAGCAAGTCTCTGTCTCAAAACAGAAAGAAAGAAAGAAAGAAAGAAAGAAAGAAAGAAAGAAAGAAAGAAAGAAAGAAAGAAAGAGGGAAAGAGGGAAAGAGGGAAAGAGGGAAAGAGGGAAAGAGGGAAAGAGGGAAAGAGGGAAAGAAGGGAAGAAGGGAAGAAGGAAAGAAGGAAAGAAGGAAAGAAGGAAAGAAAGAGGAAATGAAAGAAATGGCACTGTATCGCTATCTCTCTGTCCAGTTTCTGGCTTTCCTGTGTCTCTCACTGTGTCTCTCTTCCGTCTTACTCTCTTTCTTTGCCTGTCTGTCTGTCTGTCTGCCTCTCTCTGTCTCTCTCTCTCTCTCTCTGTCTCTCACTGTCCGTCTATGTCTTTCTCTGTCACTCTCTTTATCTATCTGCCTGTCCCTCTCTTTCTCTCTGTCTCTCTGTCTGTCTCTTTCTCTCTCTGCCTGTGTCTCTCACTCACTGTGTCTCTCTTCTGTCTTACTCTCTTTCTTTGCCTGCCTGTCTGTCTCTGTCTGTCTCTCTCCCTCTCTCCCCCTCCCTGTCTACTCTGTTTCTCTCTCTCTCTCTCTCTCGCTCTCGCTCTCGCTCTCGCTCTCTCGCTCTCTTGCTCTTTCTGTCCGTTTCTCTCTGTCTCTGCCTGTCCATCTCTCTTTTTCTACGTCTGTCTCTTTGTCTGTCAGATCCCCCCGTCCCAGAGAGGGCCCTGCCCCTTCCACGAAAGTGAGAAGTGCGTGCTTAGAGAGGCTGAGAGGAATCTACACAGACGGGCCTTGCCGGGCTTCCCCACTCGGTGCATGATTTCGGGAGATCTTCGCCGGGTCCCCACTTGGACGGAAGGGCCATTCGCAGACTTTTCTCTCTGTCACGTGTGACGTCCGTACTTCTCATATTTCCCTGATAAGCTCCTCGACTTTAAAATACACGGCTAAGGCCGGGCACGGTGGCTCACGCCTGTCATCCCAGCATTTTGGAAGGCCGAGGCGGGTGGATCACCTGAGGTCGGGAGTTCGAGGCCAGCCTGACCTACATGAAGAAACCCCGTCTCTACTAAAAATACAAAATGAACCGGGCATGGTGGCGCAGGCCTGTAATCCCAGCTACTCGCGGGGCTGACGCAGGAGAATCGCTGGAACCTGGCAAGTGGAGGTTGCAGTGAGCCGAGATGGCACCCTTGCACTCCAGACTGGGCAGCAAGAGCGAAACTCCGTCCCACCGCCCCCGCCCATGCGCGCGCGCGCGCACACACACACACACACGCACACACACACACACAGAAAAAAAGAGGGAGAAAAATAGAAAAAGAGAAATTCTTCACACGTGACCCATAAGTGTGTGTTCCCGCGAGTGATTTCTAAGAAATGGCACTGTAGGGACTGAACGCGGTGGCTCACGTCTGTCATCCCAGGACTTTGGGAAGCTGAGGCGGGTGAATCAGGAGGTCAGGAGTTCAAGACCAGCCTGGCCCACATGGTGAAACCCCGTCCCTGCTAAAACTACAAAACTGAGTCGGGCGCGGTGGGGCAGACCCCTGTGGTCCCAGCTACTCGGGAGACAGAGGCGGGAGAATCGCTGGAACCTGGGAGGCGGAGGCGGGGGTTGCAGTGAGCCGAGATCGTCCCACTGCACTACAGCCTGGGCTGTAGAGTGAGTGAGACTCTGTCTCAAAATTACATAAATAAATAAATGGCAAGCAAGAAAGAGAAAATGACAGAAATGGCACTGTATCGCTACTGGGCTGGGACGGCGGTGATGTTCTTCTGGGGAGACACCACGTGGGGCGATGTGTAGTGTGCGGACTCCGATCTTAGTGGTGGAATGTGGATGCTCCGCGATTCACCGTACTGACTAGATTCATGACTGATTCACGACAGGGTGGACCTCGGGGAACACGGTTGAGAAATGGGTACATCGGGAGCAAAATCTGGCCCCGGAACAGGAAGGGAGTGTGATGGGCACTGCCTTCCCCGTGAAATCCACGCTGTGTCCGGGAGCGTGGATGTCATGCACTAACACTCGTTCAGGTATTGCCTCTCCGAGGTCGTGGGTCTGGAGTCTACTCTGACACGCTAATGACTGCACTTCTGTCTTCGGTAGCTCCCACCTCCACCCCTGGCGTCCTCCATGCGCCCGCGCCCCTGGTCGTCCTCTCTTCTCTCTGGGGGAATGGAAGTGCCAGGTGATCCCAGGGGCAGAAACTTTGGCTGTGACCCTGGGGGGTCTGGTCGACCAGTCGCGGGCATCGCGTGGGAGGACTCCCTGGGCCCGGAGACGGCCTGTTTTGAGAGGGATCCGGGAGACGCCGGCGGCGACGCAGTGTGCCTCCGCCGCATCCCCCTCCCCAACCTCCACCCCGACCCAGAGCGATCCATCCTTTGCTTCTTTTTCCGTGACGACTGACACTTGCAGGCATCGGTTGTCTTCGGGCATCACCTAGCGGCCACTGTTACTGAAAGTCGAGGTGGCACGGAGGGAGGTCTCGCCGAAACTTCACCGAGCCTGGGGCAACCGGTTTCTCGCCCTCCCTTCTGGAGGCCCCTCCCTCTCTCCCTCGTTGCCTAGGTAACCTCCGCCCTGGCGGGGGCCCTATTGTTCTTTTTTTTTTTTTTTTTTTTTGAGACGGAGTCTGGCTCTGTAGCCCGGGCTGGACTGCAGTGGCCCGATCTCGGCTCACTGCAAGCTCCGCCTCCCAGGTTTACGCCATTCTCCTGCCTCAGCCTCCGGAGTAGCTGGGACTCCAGGCGCCCGCCACCTCGCCCGGCTAATTTTTTTTTGTATTTTAGTAGAGACGGGGTTTCACCGTGTTAGCCAGGATGGTCTCGATCTCCTGACCTCGTGATCCGCCCGTCTCGGCCTCCCAAAGTGCTGGGATGACAGGCTTGAGCCACCGCGCCCGGCCCCTGTTGTTCTTTTATCGTCGCTTTAGTTTTCTTTGTGTGTTGGTTTCTTTAATGCGCATAGACTCTTCGACTTGGGCTGTATGAGGGGTCAGTTTAATTTTCAAGTCGCCCCCCCACCACCCCCGCGGCTCCACCCCTCCCCCACGTTCCTTTACCTGAATTTAGTGAGTCAGTGAGGTGGGTTCCCCTCAACCTCCCCACCCCCCGCCTCCCAACATCCTGCTTGGAAACGTTCCGGAGCCAGCCGGGTGTGCCTCCATCTTCTCTCCCCCTCCCCCACCCCTTGCCGGCGATCTCATTCTTGCCAGGCTGACATTTGCATCGGTGGTAGTCAGGCCTCACTCAGTGGCCACCGTTTTTTGAGATGGGGGGGCGGCACGGTCCCACTTCCCCAGAGGCAGCTTGGGCCGATGGCATAGCCCTTGACCCGTGTGGGCAATCGGGCTGGTCTGGAGTTGTGGGGTTTCTCCCCCTCCCGCCTTCGCTCCTCAGGCCTCCCTCCGTAGGAAAGCTTCACCCCGGCTGGGTCTCAATCACCTTTGATCATGATGTTTTCTCTTCTCCTCCCTCCCTCCCGCCAGCATATTTCCACAATGGGAAGGGCGTCACAGCTCTAGTATGGGCCTTCTTAGTACTTGCCCCAAGTAGAAACGCTTTCTGAAAACTAACACTCTGCTCACTTAAGATTTCCAGGGGGCCGGGCGCGGTGGCTCAAGTCTGTCATCCCAGCACTTTGGGAGGCCGAAACGGGTGGATCACGAGGTCAGGAGATCGAGACCATCCTGGCTAACACGGTGAAAACCCGTCTCTACTAAAAAATACAAAAAACTAGCCGGGCGAGGTGGCGGGCGCCTGTAGTCCCAGCTACTCGGGAGGCTGAGGCAGGAGAAAGGCGTGAACCCGGAGGCGGAGCTTGCAGTGAGCTGAGATCCGGCCACTGCCCTCCAGCCTGGGCCACAGAGCAAGACTCCGTCTCAAAAAAAAAAAAAAAAAAAAAAAAAGATTTCCAGGGACGGTGCCTTGGCCCGTGTTTGTTGGCTTGTTTTGTTTTGTTTGTGTTTTTCCTTGTTCTTATTTGTTTCTTTTCAGGTGCAGTAGAAATCCCCAATTTTCGGCCGGGCACGGTGGCTCAAGCCTGTCATCCCAGCACTTTGGGAGGCCGAGACGGGCGGATCACGAGGTCAGGAGATCGAGACCATCCTGGCTAACACGGTGAAACCCCGTCTCTACTAAAATACAAAAAAAAATTAGCCCGGCGAGGTGGCGGGCGCCTGTACTCCCAGCTACTCGGGAGGCTGAGGCAGGAGAATGGCGTGAACTCGGGAGGCGGGGCTTGCAGGGAGCTGAGATCCGGCCACTGCACTCCAGCCTGGGCAACAGAGCCAGACTCCGTCTCAAAAAAAAAAAAAAAAAAAAAAAAAAAGAAATCCCCAATTTTCAGGAAGACGTGTATTTTCCCCAAGACAGGTTAGCTGCTGTTTTCTCCTGTTGTTAACTAGTGCATTTGTGACTCTCTCGACATGTAGTGAGAGCCGGTTGATGTGTACTATACTTCATGAGATCTTATTTTCTAGAAATCCATAAGCAGATGCTCCTGCTGCTCCTGCTGCTGCTGCTGCTCTTGTTGCTGTTGTTGCTGTTGTTGTTTTCAAAGCATACCCCGGCCACCGTTTATGGGATCAAAAGCATTATAAAATATGTGTAATTATTTCTTGAGCACGCCCTTCCTCCTCCTCTCTCCGTCTCTCTGTCTGTGTCTGTGTCTCTCTTTCTCTGTCTGTCTTCTCCCTCTCTCTCTCTGTGTGCCTCTCTCTCTCTCTCTCCCCCCCCATCTGTTTGCTTCTCTCTCTCTCTGTCTGTTTCTCACTATCTCTCTCTGCCCATCTCTGTCTGTCTCTCTCTCTCTCTCTCTCTCTCTCTGCCTATTTCTCTCTGTGTGTCTGTCTTCTGTCTTACTCTCTTTCTCTTCCTGTCTGTCTGTCTGTCTGTCTCTCTCTGTCTCTCTCTCCCGTCTGTCTGTTTCTCTCTCTCTCTCTCTCTCTCTCTCTCTCTCTCTCTCTCTCTTTCTGTGTGTTTCTCTCTGTCTCTCTCTGTCCCTCTCTGTCTTTGTCTGTCTGTCTCTCTGTCTGTCTCTGTCTGCCTTCTCTCTCTCTCTCTCTCTCTGCCTGTCTGTTTCTCTCTCTCTCTCTCTCTCTCTCTCTCTCTCTCTGCCTGTCTGTTTCTCTCTCTCTCTCTCTCTCTCTCTCTCTCTCTCTCTGCCTGTCTGTTTGTCTCTCTCTCTCTCTCTCTCTCTCTCTCTCTCTGCCTGTCTGTCTCTCTCTCTCTCTCTCTCTCTCTCTCTCTCTCTCTCTGTCTCTCTGTCGCTCGCTCTCTCCGTGTCGGTCTTCTGCCTTAGTCTCTTTCTCTTCCTGTCTGTCTGTCTGTCTCTCTCTCTCTCTCTCTTTCTCTGTCTTTCTCTCCCCCTGTCTGTCTGTTTCTCTCTGTCTCTCTCTCTCCCCCCCTCTTTCTATGCGTTTCTCTCCGTCTCTCTCTGTCCATCTCTGTCTCTCTCTCTCTCTCTCTCTCTCTCTCTCTCTCTCTCTGCGCCTGTCTCTCTCCCTGTGTCTGTCTTCTGTCTTACTCTATTTCTCTGCCTGTCTTTCAGTCTGTGGCTTTGTCTCTCTCTCCCTGTCTGTGTCTCTCTGTCTCTCTCTGCCTGTGTTTCTCTCACTGTGTCTGTCTTCTGTCTGATTCTCTTTCTCTGCCTGTCGCTCCCTCTTTCTGTCTGTTTCTCTGTCTCAGTGCGTCTCTGTCCCTCTCTCTCTCTCTCTCTCTCTCTCTCTCTCTCTCTCTCTCTCTCTCTCTCTTTCTCTGTCTGTCTTTTGTCTTACTTTGTTTCTCTGCCTGCCTGTGTGCCTGCCTGCCTGTCTGTCTGTCTCTCTCTCTGTCTGTCTCTCTCTCTCCCTTTTGGTCTGTTTCTCTCTGTCTCTCTCTCTGTCTCTCTCTCTCTCTGTCTCTCTCTGTGTGTATCTTTGTATCTCTGTCTGTCTCTCTCTCGCTCTCGCTATCTCCCACCTTCTCTTTCTTTGCCAAAAGAGCTCAAGTACCTCTAATGTAATCCAGTACCAAGGCCTCAATTCTTAACTTTAGACACCCCAGATTTGATCTTCCCACAGAATGCTGTACAGAAGTGGTGAGTTGATTTCTGGACTTGGATACCTCAGAGATACTACATAATAATAAAGATACCACCCTAAAATCTGGGGTTGCTTCTCCCTCGAGTGTCTCAAAAAAATCATACCTCTGTTCACCTAGGATGCTGGGAGGGTTTTCTCAATGTGCCTCTGCCCGTGTCCTAAAGGACCTGGGACCAAGCCCTGTCCGTTCTGTCTCAAATCTGTATCTGCAAGCACTTCTCAAATCTGTATCTGAAAGCACTTCAAAGAACCACTGGCTCTGTGAAAATATCCCAGAAGTGGCTTCGGCCTCTTGGCTAGGAGGCCTAAGCCTGCTGAGACCTTGCCTGCCCAGGATTCTGTGTGAACAAAAGTGCCTCTGCTGAGAGCTGGGATCCTCGGGACCATGCTTGCTAGCGCTGGATGAGTCTCCGGAAGGATGCACGGGACTCCGCAAAGCTGACCTCTCCCAACGAGGTCAAAGGCATCCCTGTGCATTGGCCCGAGGCCTCCAACGTACATCACCCGTCACCATCACCATCACCATCACCATCACCATCACCATCACCGTCAGCATCCTGGCGAGCCTGCCCGAGGCCCCAACTACCGGGAGACACTTGGGAGCCCGGCCTTCCTCGGTTAAAGTCCAAAGGGACGGCGACTTCCATCCACCAGGTCTCCACTGAACTGCGAAGATGCGGAGCGTAGGGCAGAGAGGGGACGTGGAGGGGAGACGTCCTGACAGGCGATGAGTTCCCTAGGCTCTGGCGACCCCAACCACGACCCACGGTCCCGGGCACCCGTGGGACACCATCGCTTTTTCCCTTCCTCTGTCCACAGCCGCCCCCACCCCATCCCATCCCCCACCCCACGCACACGCGCTGGAGGTTACAAAACCACACGGCGTGAATAGAGCCTGACGGAGTGAGAGAGACCATTTCACGAGTCGGGGGGTGGGTCGGGGGGTGGGGGGGGGGTTCTGTAGAGAGCCCGATTCTCCCTCGTGGGTGGCTACAGGCTAGAAATGAATCTCGCTTCTTGGGCGGAGGGGCTTCCTTAGGCAGTCACGTTTCCGGGAGTATCTCTCAAACCCTCCCTTGAGGCCACAAAATAGATTCCACCCCACCCCTCGACGTTTCCCTGTTTTCCCGGGTGCTGGACGTATCCTGTCAAGAGACCCGAGGGTGACTCGTTGCGTTAAACACCTTGATTGGCTTTGTGAGTTTGTTTCTGAGATGCGGTCTCGCTCTGTCCCCCCGACTGGAGTGCAGTGGCATGATCTCAGCTCACTGCAACCTCTGCCTCCCGGGTCCCAGCGATTCTCCTGCCTTCAGCGGCACCATGCCCGGCTCCTCTTTTAATTTGTAGTAGACACGGGGTTTCGCCCTGTTTCACTGCCTTTCACTGTAGAGTCTCGATAAGAGCCACACCTCGTTCTGTGCCACAGAATGACTTCTTTATCATGCCGACTCTGGAAAGCCCGGCCCCTTGTGATCCATTTCAAACCGAGAGTCACCTCATGTTTGGAAAGCGGATCCGCTCCCAAGTTCGGTGGAGGGATGTGACATATGTAGGACGAGGGACTCTCTTTCTTCTGAGTCGGTCTGCACGGTGGGGCCTAGGGCTGGAGCTCTCTCTGTGCGGACCGCTGGCTCCCTCTGCCTGGGGTTCCATCGGCCCCACCCTAGAACGAGGGCCTTGGCAGACTCTGGCCCTTCCTGGCCCTTAAGTCGCTGTCAGAAACCCCATCTCGCGCTCGGATGTCCTGAATGACTGTGGCTTGCGCCTCTCTGGAAACATTTGAAATCTATCCTCTACGCGTGGCCACCTAAAACCACAGGAGCTTGGGACACACGGCCGCCATCCACCTCACTGGTTTTGGGAGAGAATGCTGAAAGTCTCTTGCCGACTCTCTCTCTCTTGACTTGAGTTCTTCACGGGCGTCTGGTTAAGACGCAGTGAGACCAGATGTGTGAACTCAGGCCGGGTGCTGGTGGCTCACGCCTGTAACCCCAACACTTTGGGAGGCCGAGGCCATCCATAGGATCCCTTAGAGGAATCCCCTAACCCCGGGGAAGTTGAGGCTGCAGTGAGCCATAATGGTGTCAGTGCACTCCAGCCTGGGCGAAAGACAGAGCGAGACCCTGTCACAGACAGACAGACAGACAGACAGACAGACAGACAGACAGACACGCAGGCAGGCAGGCAGGCAGGCAGGTAGACAGCAGCTGTATTATGTTCTTCTCAGGGTGGGAAGCAAAAATAACAGCAGACAGCACTTAACGTTTCTGTTGTTGTTCTTGTTTTGGACGGAGTTTTCACTCTTGTTGCCCACGCTGGAGTGCAATGGCCACCATCTCGAGGGATCCGCCTGCCCTCGGCCTCCCAAAGTGCGGGGATGACAGGCGTGAGCGTACCGCACCCGGCTCCCCCCCCCCCCCCCCATCCGCCCCCCAACCACCACCGCTTGTCTTCCGGACAGTTTTACGGCACAGTGTTTGGTTGGCCTGCTTACATTCATTCTACATAGAAATTTAGGATGTCAGCTTCTGGCCTCATGGACTCCGAGCTGAGGAGTCCCCTGGTCTGTCTATCACAGGACCGTACACGTAAGGAGTAGAAAAACCGCAACGTTCAAAATCAGTAATTTTGTGATACAGAAATACACGGATTCACCCAAAACACGGAAACTTTTACAAATTGTCTTTGTTAGTCCTGATGTCTGTGTCAGTGATTCTTTTAGGTTTGGACCTTGACCGAGAGAATTTCCAGTCGGTCTCTCGTCTCTCGTCTCTCGTCTCTCGTCTCTCGTCTCCGGACGGACAGAAGTTCCAGATGATCCGATGGGTGGGGGGGGTCTTAGGCTGTGTGCCCCCAGGGGCCCTGGTCGATTAGTTGTGGGGATCGCCTGGGAGGGCGCGGTGACCCACTGTGCTGTGGGGGCCTCCATCCTTCCGCCTCCCGCCTCCCCCTCCAGGCGATCCCAATTCATTCCAGGCTGACAGTCTCATTGGCAGACGTCGGGCATCACCTAGCGGCCACTGTTACTCTGAAAATGGAGGCCTCAACAGAGGAAGGAAGCTCAGGCCGCCTGCGCACAGCCTGGGGCAACTGTGTCTTCTCCACCGCCCCCGCCCCCACCTCCAAGCTCCCCCCTTCTTGGTTGCCTAGGAAATGGCCACTTTGACGACTGGGCCGGAGTGACCTTTGATCAGGCAGCATAAGTAAGTAAATCAATCAATCAATCAATACATAAATGTAAATACAATACAATTTATGTATTGTATTATGTACAATAAAGTAGTACGGGCGTGGTGGCTCACGCCTGTCCTCCCAGCACTTTGGGAGGCCGAGGCGGGCAGATCACCTGAGGTCGGCAGTTCGAGACCAGCCTGACCCACATGGAGAAACCCCGTCTCTACTGAAAATACCAAATTAGCGGGGCGCAGTGGCACATGCCTGTAATCCCAGCTACTCGGGAAGGGAAACTGAGGCAGGAGAATTGCTTGAACCTGGGAGGCGGAGATCGCAGTGAGGCGAGATGGCGCCATTGCGCTCCAGTCTGAGCAACAGGCGCGAAACTGCGTCTCAAAAAAAAAGCAAAAAACAAAAAAGCAAACCAAAACACAAACAAACTAACAAACACACAAAAAAACACCATTCTCTGTGAAACTGCTTTGTAGTGTGTGTATTCGTCTCACAGAGTTAAACCTTTCTTTTGAATCAGCAGGTTGGAAGGATTTTTTTGTAGAATCTGTCTATGTACATTTAGGAGACCCTTGTGTCGTATGGTGAAAAAATCTTATGTTTTCAGATAAAAACGAGAGAGAAGGTCTTCATGAAACAGCTTTCTGTTGTGTGGATTCCTCATACAGAGTTAAAACTGCCTTTGGATTCAGCAGTTTGGAAGCAGCATGGACATTTGGGAGCCCATTGGGGCCTATTGTGAGAAAGCGAACATCCCCACCCCAGAAATAATAAAGCAGCTCTCTATGATACTGCTTTGTGATGTGTGGATTCATGCCACAGAATTACAACAAATTTTTGATTTAGGAGGTTTGAAGCAGTCTTTCTGTAGAATCCGCGAATATGCCTTTGGGAGCCCATTGAGGCCTACTGTGAAAAACCGAATATCCCCAAATGAAAACTAGAAAGAAGCTGTCTCTGAAACTGCTTTGTGGTGTGTGGATTCATCTCACAGAGTGAAACCTTTCTTTTGATATACCAGGTTGGAAGCGCCCCTTTTGTAGAATCTACAAAAGGGCATTTGGGAGCTGTTTGAGGCCTAGGGTGAAAAACAGAAAATCGGTAGATAAAAACTAACAAGAAGCTATCTGCAAAACTGCTTTGCGATGTGTAGATTCCTCTGACAGAGTTACATCTTTCTGTTGATTCAGCAGATTGGAAGCATTTTGGGGGGGGTGTGTGTGTGTGTGTGTGTGTGTGTGTGTGTGTGTGTGTGTGTTTTGACAGAGTCTCACTCTGTCCCCCAGGCTGGAGTGCAGTGACACCATCTCGGCTCGCTGCAACCTCTGCCTCCCAGTTGAAGGGATTCTCCTGCCTCAGCCTCCCAAGTAGTTGGGGTTACAGGCACCCGCTACCAGGCCCGGCTAATTTTTTGTATTCTTGGTAGAGATGGGGTTTCATCGTTTTGGCCAGGCTGGTCTTGAACTCCTGACCTCAGGTGATCCACCCACCTCTGCCTCCCAAAATGCTGGGATGACAGGCGTGAGCCACTGCACGCGGCCGATTGGAAGCAGTTTTTTGGCAGAATCTTCAAAGGGACATTTGGGAGCCCTTTGTGGCTTATGGTGACACTGAACATCCCCAGATGAAAACGAGAAAAAATGCTACTGGTGAAACTGCTTCTTGACGTGTGGATTCACCTCGAACGGATACATCTGTTGAACCAGGAGGTTGGAAACACGCTTTCTGTAGAATCTGTGAAGGGACATTTGGAAACCCATTGAGGCCTACGTTGAAAAACAGAATATCCACAGATTGAAACAA
>NW_027327280.1:0-16621 GCF_047675955.1 Chlorocebus sabaeus | reverse complement strand
TTCTCTATACCAGCCCAAGCCCAAGAAATGCCATGTTGGAATGTGAAAGAATCATAGACATCCGCCCCTAGTTCTAAATAAAAGAATGTTATCCAGTACAGAAACCACGTTTTTAGCTGAGATATCCTGTCTATAAATGACAAACCCTGATTTAAAAATAATGATTTTAGAATCTATAATTACCAACTATGAGGGAAATGTATCCGAAAGAGTTAGAGTCTAAAATTACAGATCTTAGACAACTGAATCATTAAAAAAAAAAAATCCTTAATAATAAAACTTTACCTGCTACAAAATTTAAGCAATTGGCCCAGAACACAGTTTAGATTTTATCTTTGTCTTAGCTAGAGGGGAAAAACCTGTGAGAAAGATTAAAATAAGTAACTAAAACTTGGTGTCCACAAAATCTGCTACGGTGCTGAAAGTACTACAGCAGATTTTTTTTTTTTTAGGGAATACTCCCTAATTTATATTTTTATAATTTAGAATTGGAGTATGCTCATAAATCTGATCATCTGAAATGTGTGAGGTTTTGCTATAGTCTAAGAGGTCAACAATGGCTGAAAAATGTCCAATTAGTGGAGAAAATAGAGGGGAGACAAATGTTTATTCCATCACACTCAAACTCCCATAACATTATTTTATGGTTTTTGGAAATGCATTTTTTTAGCTTTTTGAGTTGAGATAATCGTAGATACATGTGGAGGCATATGAAACAATACGGAGATTTCCTATACACTTTACCTAGTCTCCACCAATGGCAATACCTTGCATAACTATGATAAAGTAACACAACCAAGAAATTGACATTGATGCAATTCTCTGCCTAATTCAGATTTTATCTGTTTTATCTGCACTCCTTTGTGAGCATATGTGTATTTTAGCACATGCGTAGATTAATGTGAACTTTACTACAGTCAAGATACTGAATACTTCCATCAGAGATACCCAGTGCTCCTCTTACAACCAGTCACCCCTTTCGCCCTCCCTGACCGTTCCTCCTAGCAACTTCTAATTTGTTCTTCATGTCTATAATTGTGTAACTTCAAGAAAATTATATAAATCAGATGGGATCATATCAAACCTTTTGATGCAGGCTTTTCAAACTCAACATAATTCACTTGAGAAATCAAGAGTTCATTCAGCATAAAATGCTAAGTAATATCCCATAGTATAGATGTATGATAGTTTGTTGAACCATTCACCCATTGAAGGGCATTTGGGTTGTTTTAGTGTTTGGCTATCAGGAATAAAGCTGCTATAAACATTCATCTAGAGGCCTTTGCGTAGAACTACAGTTTTCATTTCTCTGAGATAAATGTTCAACAGTATAATTATTCAGCCATATGGTAAGCATATGTTTAGTTTTGTATAAAACTGCCACACACTTTTTCAGAGAGGCTGTGGGTTTCTCATTTCACATTCCCAGCAGCAATGTTTGAGTGACTCAGTTTATCTATATCTTTATCAGCATTTCTTGTTATTACTATTTTTTATTTGTATTATTCTGATAGGTGTATAGTGATAGCTCATTGTGGCTTTAATTTTCATTTCTCTAATGGCTAACGATATTGAACATCATATTCCTGGCTTATTTGCCTTCAGCATATCCTCTTGTGAAGTATTTTGCCCATTTGTATCAATTCGGTGCAGAAGTAATTTGGCAAAAATTGCCATTACTTTTGCACCAAACTAATACGTATTCTAATTACATTGGGTTTTTTATGCTAAGTCTTGAGAGTTCTTTCTATATTTTGGGCACAAACACTTTTGTTAGATACGTGGTTTACAAATATCTTTACCTAGTGTGTACCTTATCTTTTAAGCTCTTCACAGGATCTTTTGCAGAACAAACATGATTAATTTAGATGAGGTCCAACTTATCATTCTTTTCTTTTATGAATTATATTTTGTGTTTTCAGTCTGATAACTTAAAATACAACATTAGCCAGGCATGGTGGCGCATGCCTGTAATCCCAGCTACTCAGGAGGCTGAAGCAGGAGAATCGCTTGAACCCGGGAAGTGGAGGTTGCAGTGAGTTGAGATCATGCCACTGCACTCCAGCCTGGATAAGAGCAAAAACTCCACCAAAAAAACCAAAAAAACAAAAAAAAAACAAAACAGTTTTTTTCTGCCTTTCCAATCTTAATGTCCTTTTTAATTGCCTTATTGTGGCATCTAGATTTCCCATTACTATGTTAAATAAGAGAGGTGAAGGTGGACATTCTTGTCCCTACAACGATGTAACATTTTTTAAATCTCCAAAATTAAATCTGTGCTTGTGTTTGAAATGCATTTTGTATGTGTTTTGGTCCCCTTCCCTCCACAAGCTTGCAGCCTTGTGGGGAGGGTGCCTTCATAAAGAACAACACTAAGTGTAAAATAAAGTGCAGTGTTGAATCAAGGCTGTATGAACTCTGAAATGAGGCAGAATTGAGCTAAATTTCAGAGCTACTAGTATTTGTAATGTGCTTGATATATGTGTCATATATTGTTCTCAAAGTCTGGAATAGAAAGTAAAAAAGATGGAATCCTGGCCAGGCGCGGTGACTCACGCCTATAATCCCAGCACTTTGAGAGGCCGAGTCGGGTGGATCATGAGGTCAGCAGTTTGAGATCAGCCTGACCAACATGGTGAAACCCCGTCTCTACTAAAATTACAAAAATTAGCCGGGCATGATGGCACGTGCCTGTAATCCCAACTACTCAAAAGCTTGAGGAAGAAGAATTGTTTGAATCCGGGGAGCAGAGGTTGCAGTGAGCCGAGATTGTGCCACAGCAATCCAGCCTGGGTGACAGAGCAAGACTCTGTCTCTAAATAAATAAATAAATAAATAAATAAATAAATAAGTAAAAAGATAGACACAGTTTACAGTCCAGTAAGGGAGGGCGTAAGTAAACAAATATATAATAATTAATATATTTTAAGTGCTATAAAGAAAAGTAATAAAGCAGGTGAGAAAAGAGAGAGTGATGAGGTAAGGGCAAGCTATTTTAGATGGTGTGGTTCAGAAAGTCCTCTCTGAGCAGGTATCATTTTTGTGGGTGCTCTTCTTCTAAATCAAGGCAAGAACATTGAGACAGAAGAAATAGCAAATGCAGAAGCCCCAAGAGAATGAACCTTCATGTATTTGTGAAATGGGAAGAAGACTTGTGTGCCCAAAAGAGAGTAAGAAGCAGGGAAAGAAGTAAGAAATGAAGTTGGAGTCCAGGTGATGAAGAGCCTCTTAGACTGCAAAGAATTCTTTGACTTTTATTTTAGGAGTCACCTTTTTTTTGTCCAGGGAAGTGACTTGATGTGGTTTATATAGCAAAAGGAACATTCATTCCATGAGTGTTGCTGCAGACTATTGTTATGAAGATCACATGTTCACAGAGTGCTGGCTTTTGTTGTATTATCATTAAGGCTATTTCATAGAATGAATTTATTTTCCTCATCACCAATAGAAATGAGATAATTTGCTATCTGGCAGAAGAATAACTGTGTGACTATTGAAGTTACATGCTATGTGAATAAAACCTAAGAACATAAAAACCATACCAATCATTATTTTGGTATTAATAGCTCTGTGATATCATACTAGAAATTGGGGCTAGGCACAGTGGCTCACGCCTGTACTCCCAGCACTTTGGGAGTTTAAGGTGGGAAGATTGCTTGAGGCCAGAAGGTCAAGATCAGTCTGGGCAACATAGTGAGATCTTGTCTCTACTTAAAAAAAAAACAAAAGCAGGTGTGGTGGCAGCATGTACGTCTAGTCTTAGCTACTCAGGTGGCTGAGGCAGTAGGATCCCTTCAGCCCGGGAGTTCAAGGCTACAGTGAGCACTGATTGCACCACTGCAGTCTAGCCTGGGTGACAGAACAAAACCCTGTCTCAAAAAAAAAAAAAAAAAAAAAAAAGGAAAAAAGAAAAAAGAAGAAAGAAAAGAAAAAAGAAAAGAAAAGAACTGGAATAACTTGAATTTGTTAAAGATTGTGAATATTAACTTATATGCTAATTTTTGTCATTTTAATTACGTTAAAGATGCCATACAGGTGTTCTTCTAAATATCTTTCATTCTTTGAAGACCATTTTCATCTTTTTTTTTTTTTTGGTATTAAAAAGTTAAAATTACTCCAAGAAGAAAAAAAACATGCACACAAACAAATAATGAGACCTCACTGGGCACTGTTCTGTTGCCACACCAGTCATTTTAACCAGGAAAATACTTCATCTCCTGCCACATCCGATTCTCATATTTACCCTCCAGAAGCTTCCCTAAATACATCACCTCGGCTTACACTTTTCTTCCACATTTATTCAATTAAATTAGCTTTCTTTATCCTCAAAATGGTATTCAGGTATCACCCCTTTTTCAGAGAGCATTAACCAATTCCTCTTATAGATTTAGGTCTATGTTTTCTGATCATCCTATCAATACAAAGAATGATAATAAAACTAGGTGACAGTTGAGCATTTATTTTATACCAGAAAAACAAATGACATATTGTATTATTGTTCTCACCATATTAATATGAAAAATGAGATTTAGAGACATTAAGTGACTTACGTAAGGTCCTAGAACTATCAAATCACAGAGTTTAAATTTGAACTTTGTCAGGCTTTGTGTTGCTTGGATTGTAATCATTATTTACATCCACGGTTTCCAAAGTGTGCCTACAGATATCCTGAGCTGCATCAACAAACTTACAGGAGTGCTGCAGTATATTGTTATACTTTGAGGGAAGCCAAGTGTTACTCTGTGACTGTCAGACCCTGCAGAAACCTCTTGCTTGAGGTAGTTCATAGGTTCAACATTAGATTACACTACGTTACTTTCAATGACATCATAAACTGAGTGGTTCATGGTTGCTGTGTTAAAGGACAAATACTAAGCAAAAAATCAGTGTGGAAGAGGAAACGAGGGTGGTCATGTCCAATCTGATTCCGTGTTTTGACAAGCTGTGTTATGCCTGACAGGTGTACATACTACATTCATTAGTAATTGTGGCCACTTACGATAGTATTTTTTCTTTCAATGTATGTGTTACTTTTTCTGTTCAAATGGCTACTAAGTTGTAAGGATATAAATATGTATTACCTTGCCTGGACCTGACTGGGTGTGGTGGCTTAAGCCTGTAATCCTAACAGTCTGGGAGGCCAAGGTTGGAGGATCACTTGAGCCCAGGAGGTCGAGGCTGCAGTGAGCCCTGATTGTGTCACTGCATTTCAGCCTGGGTAGACAGAGTGAGAACCTGTCTCAAAAATAAATAAAACATGTTTCCTGAACCTAAGTAGTTAACAAAGACAACTTTCAGGTATTTTATTTAGTCTATGAGTGTTTTGAAAAACTTATTAGACACTAAAGACATCTTGAATGGAGAAAATTTGGAAATCTCTGGCCAGATATTTGTCTCATCTACCAAACTGAGATTTCCTTGAATGCAGGATAAAACCAGATTGGTGGAAGTAGAAATCAGGAACAATCTTTTTCTTCTGGTCTGCTCCTCTTCTGTAAGAGTTGGAAAGCTTTTGGCTACAAGAAACAAACAATCTGAGGCACACTGTCTTGAATAATGAGAAGGTGAGGCATGCAATGGGCACTGGGCTGTGTAGCATCTTCCCGGGAATAATCACATTGATACTTACCAAGGAAGTAACTGAAAAATCCTAACAGGAAAGATGCAGAAATTTCATGAAAAGAAAACTACAATGTCATTTATTGCAAAATTCTCTGACAGCTACAGCAAAGATCTCTAACCTATCCTATTAGGCATTCAATCTCTATTAATGAGAGAAAATATGTGAATTCATAATTCCATTGCAAAAGATTTGTAGCGAATTGCCGGCTGACTTGGCTGCAAGAAGGATTAAACAAAAAAAGGTATGTCAAAATTTCTGTCCTTCAGAGAATATTGACGGATACTTGCAGCCCTGTTTTTTCCCTTCCAGGTGAATACTAGAGTCACCAGATTTACCCAATAAAATTTCAAGGTGCTTGGTTCAAGGTGAATTTCAGATTTCAAAAATAACATTTTAGTATAAGTATGTCCCAAATATTGCATTGGCAAACTAATACCACAACGTTATTCTTTAGGTATCTAAAATTCAAATTGAACTGGGTGTCTGGTATTTCATCTAGTAACTCCCGTGGAAACAGAAATTCACTTCAAAATATAATTATCAAGAGAATTAAAATATCATCATTTTGCAACCCTTAATGAAATAATCTAGAATTGTGATTTTTGAAGTGTGGTTCCCTGCGCAGGGGCATCACCACCATCTGGGAACTTGTTAAAATGCAAATCCTTAGGACTCATTTCATCCCTACGAAAGCAGAAACGTTGGGGTTGGGGTCCCCAAATGTGTGTTTTAGCACACATTGGTGTGGTGATTCTAATCAATGAGTTGAGAACCATTTACCTAGGCAATTTTGGTAGGCCGAGTAATCTTCCCACAAAGATGTCTGTAGACCCAAAAACTAAGTTAAAATCATAGGTTACCTGACAAAGGAGAAATGAGGTTGCAGATGGAATTTTGATCGCTAATTCGCTAACCTTAAGACGGGAAGAAAATCCTGTGTTATTCAGGTGGGACCAATGTAATCACAAGGGTCTTAACAAAGAGTCAGCCAGGAGAAAATGTAACTATGGGAAGCGGGAATAGAAGGATGCAACATGACTGGCTTTGGAGATGGAGGAAGGGTCATGAGCCAAGGACTGTGGGCAGCCTCTAGAAGCTGGAGAAGGAAACAGATTCTCCCCTAGAGCCTCCAAAAAGAAATGGGCCCTGGTGACACCTGGAGTTTAGTCCAGTGACACTCTTGTTGGGCATCTCACCTACAGAGCTGTAAGATACACTTCATTGGCCAGGCGCGGTGGGTCAAGCCTGTAATCCCAGCACTTTGGGAGGCCAAGATGGGCAGATCACGAGGTCAGGAGATCGAGACCATCCTGGCTAACACGGTGAAACCCCGTCTCTACTAAAAAATACAAAAAACTAGCCGGGCGAGGTGGCGGGCGCCTGTAGTCCCAGCTACTCGGGAGGCTGAGGCAGGAGAATGGCGTAAACCCGGGAGGCAGAGATTGCAGTGAGCTGAGATCCGGCCACTGCACTCCAGCCTGGGCGACACAGCGAGACTCCATCTCAAAAAAAAAAAAAAAAAAAAAAAAAGATACACTTCATTGTTGAAGCTGTTAAGTTTGTGGTTATTTGTTACAGTGGTGACAGAAAACTATTAGATCAATACTCATCAGTGCCTGCTAAAACCATTAGCTAAAAAGGCAATTCTCTAATACAGTAATGGGAATGGCTTGGAAGTTTGTATCAAAACCCTACTGTGTTTATTCATGTGTATTATTTATTTATTTATTTATTTATTTATTTATTTTTATTTTCTGAGATGGAGTTTTGCTCTTGTTGCCCAGGCTGGAGTGCAATGGCGCAATCTCGGCTCACCACAGCCTCTGCTTCCTGGGTTCAAGTGATTCCCCGGCCTCAGCCTCCTGAGTAGCTGGGATTACAGGCGGGTGCCACCATACCCGGCTAATTTTGTATTTTTGGTAGAGACAGGGTTTCTCCATGTTGGTCAGGCTGGTCTCGAACTCCCGACCTCAGGTGATCCACCCGTCTTGGCTTCCCAAAGCGGTGGGATTACAGGCATGAGCCACCACGCCCGGCCCATGTGTATTATTTAAAATTTATTTTATACACGTGCACAGTTTGTGTCTTTTCAACTAACCATTTATTTATAAGGTTTCTGGTTTTAGACAAATAATAATAACCATCGGGTATATTTAGGAAATCAAGAGGCCCAGATTGCGTATTAGTAGTCAACATACTATTGACCAGAGTGAGCGAGCCAGGTAAGCGGCACTGTCGAAGACTGTGGTCTAAGCAGAACTTCACCTGTTTGTTTGGAATGATGTCTCACACAAGAAGTGTAATGTACCTATTTTCCCCCTTTTTATTCTGAGCAACAGGAATACCCTTGGTAAATCATTCTGGGAATAGGCCTAGTAATAACTTGAGAAATAAAGGAATGAGTTAAGCACAGATGTCCCAGAGGCCTCAGCACAGCCGCAGAAAGAAATTTTTATATCATGACTTTACCACAGACACAGGACGCATCAAATTTTAAGTTTCCCAAGAAAGGGTTCTCATTTTCTTCACATATTCTGTTTGTACTTAATCCTGTCTAAATTAGCATGAAGGAGAAATATTTATGTAAATGCAACCAGTTACCTAACATACGGAAAAACAAGGGATTTTCTGTTTCTTTTTATTTCTATTGAAAGTATCATCTGTGGCCTTGTAAAACCTCTGCCAACACTTCTGGCTGGCAAAGAATCTTTAATTTTTGTTCATTGAAGTATCACTATCCTCATAGTATCAATAGTAATACATAGCTGTTAAAAATGCACGTTGTAAGATATGGAGAGTTTTATTGCTGTGGTCCTGCAGGCTGCGCATGGTCCTATTCCATCCAGGAAGCTCCATTTACCTAGGCATGTGACAATGGCACTGTCATTGTACCATGTGGCAGCTCTGCTCCAAGACATATCCCAACATCTCACTACCCCAGCATTGGGAGCTTATCTCCTCTTTTATAAATTTCTTCTAATCTGGATAATTTTTAAAATCTTACCATCTGAGGTGAAGAATGAGTCATATAAAGTTCATATAGTTCCCTTTAGCTCTGACATTTTATAGGACTATAATTCTGTTAGCTTTTGAAAGACTTTGGAATTCAAAAGAAGAATAAAGCAAACCACACTCATTCTTCAAAGCCCAACTCAAATCTCATGTCCTCCCTGACACCTCCTCCTCCCCTATCACTGCCTTATGTAAACTCCTCTAAAACTTATGGTCCTCCAGGCTCAGGAAAGAACAAACTAGGCTCTCAGGAAAAGGGCTGTTGAGAATGAGAAAGATGCTGGAATAAGTTAGAATAGAAAGTTATGAAAACCAACAAGGAGTGTGGCCAGCATTTCAAAGGGCATTCTCCGGGTAAGTACGGTGGTCTTAGCCTTGGGTAGAATGGCCATCACCATGCAGGAAGGTATGTGGAGAAGGGCAGAACATATTCAGATGGAAGAGGTTATTCTGTTATAGTTCTAGCTATTATTTCAATGATAGCAGAATCATTGTGGGTGAGGGTAGGTTAGGAACAGCACTGAGCTCCACAGGGAAGGGCACTGGTGAGAGAATGCAGATAGGCAGAGTACTGAGACATGGTTAATAGGGCTGGTCTCAGTGACAGTGGAAGTCTCATATGGAAACAAGGAAAAGTGTGTGTGTGTGTGTGTATGTTTGTGTGTGTGTGTGTGTGTGTGTGAGAGAGAGAGAGAGAGAGAGACAGAAAGAGAGAGAGAGAGAAGGATATGGGGTCTGAGTCAAAAACTCAGTTGTGGCCAGGCGCAGTGGCTTACATCAGTAATTCCAATACTTCGGGAGGCAGAGGTGGGCGGATCACCTGAGGTCAGGAGTTCGAGACCAGCCTGGCCAACATGGTGAAACCCCATCTCTACTAAAAATACAAAAATTAGTGGGGCATGATGGCTTGTGCTTGTAGTCCCAGCTACTCAGGAGGCTGAGGCAGGAGAATTGTTTGAACCAGGGAGGCAGAGGTTACAGTGAGCCAAGATCATGCGACTGCACTCCAGCCTGGGTGACAGAGCAAGAATCTATCTCAAAACAAAACAAAACAACAACAGCAACAAACCAGTTGTGTGAATTCAGGCACACAATTCCTGGATGAGCTTTTAAGGACCAGGCAATCTAGACCCCGGAATAAAACAATAAAACTCATTTGCATGTGTACTTGCTGATAGACTAGGGCTGCTAATGCCTCCCCTGCTCATCTGTATCTACCCAGGGCTGAAACTGTAGCAAGTAAAGAGTGAATAGTAAATAATGAAATAATGAATTATTGAATAATGAATTATTGATGTTGAATAACGAATTATTACATAATGAAGATTATTCAATAAAATGAGGAAGGCAGGAGCTGGTAGTTTATTTTAATCATTTTACTTTCTGATCATTCCATGTGTGTCTAGCCAGAAAATAATGAAATGCTAATACAAAACATAGAATTACAGGTATTTTCTATAATAAGCTCATTGTATGCAATACACATAAATATTACACATAATATAGCTTGTGTATATTTAGCACAATTCTACATATTGGGAAGTACTCAATTACTATCTGTTGAATTAAACATTGGTCTACTGAGACTCACAAATCATTATTCTTTCATTTTCCAGCTTCGACTGCATTAATTTGCTAAACATAATGGCATATTGAAGTCCTTGTCTTTACATAATCCTAAGAGCTGGGTAAAGCACTCCAGTTATTTTTTAGAACTCTTCTCTGTCCCATAGGGCAAGAAAGCAGCCTCTGTTTAGACACTATGCCCAGGACATAGCTCATGGTAGGGCCTGATGACTAGGAGTCATTAAACCAACTGTTAGAGATGGGGAGGGGTGGGAGGCAGGAAAGGTTTATAGAATGAAATCACAGAAGTCATAACATCTCCAGGTCCAGTTACTGTTGCAACAGGTGACAAGTTCTCACTCTCTCCTTACAGCAATCAACAGATTCCCTAAAATTCCTTTCTAAAAGTCTTGAAAGTATTTTCCCTCTTCTTATTCCACTGCTTTCACATTCTTCCAAACCACTCACTGATTACACACATATAGCATTGCATACATTTATACACATGCACACACACACACACAATGTAACTTCTAATAGGCTAAAGAAGTATGACTCACAGGTTGGAGTTAAGGAGAAGGAGGTGTTTTTTGTTTCTCAGCTTGAAAAATACTGTCTTATTGTGTCATTATAACAGTCTATCCTTTTTCATAACGTATTTGAGATTCATGAGATTTAAAATATCACTAGAGTGTATGCTTTTATTTAAAAATTGGGAAAACAATTCCAGTAAAATGTGAATCCTTAAATAATTGCTACAAGCTTAGTAACAAGGGGCTATTTACTCCTTGCTTATGTGAATCGGGAGGGTCTTCCAAAAAAGGTTAAAATAAGAAAAGCATGGCTTACTGTACTCTATTTAAGTGAAAAGAATTGGTTCAGATGACAGACCAACTACCAGACACAGCAGCCAGATGAAGAGCCCTTTGTGCAGAGCTGCTTTAGTCTCACTAGATAAAGAAAGGAAGGAAATCAGAGACTTGATTTTAACGATCCTATCCTGTCTTCCATCATAATGTAAACAACCATCCCCCTTTCTAGCCAGATGACATGGTTTTCCATAGCCTCACACAGCCACAAATGTGAGCCACACTAAATAGCTGTTGCTGGCAGAAGATAAGGAAGAAAGAAAGTGCCCAAATGAGGTGTATTTATTTTATCTGAGACTGCAACTGTCAGACTGCAAATACCATGCACTTTATTCTGGACAGGCTGTCAACTTCAAAGAGGAGGTACATGGAGAAGAGTCTGGAATCTTCTCACCACCATCAAGCAAAGCCCCGCCAAGTTAAGCTGAACTTCTCTAGTGTCTGTGAAATGAAACACACACACTGTAGGTTACAGTTTTCCTGGCAGGTAGATGTTGCTAAGAAGGCCATTACTTTTTAAGGGGGTCAAGAACTGCCAAGGAAGAAAACTAAGTGCACAGTGGACAAAAGCTGGAGTTTGTATTAACCTTTGGCCAACGGTATTCCTGGCCTTTTGGCATTACTCATTTCAGGATATTTTAAGAAAGAGGACTGTGTTTTCTGACTGTAAATATGAGTGCAGCAGGTTGAACCAGGATACACCAAATATTTTTCTAACTGAGGGAGACCAATGTAGAATTTAGATGCCAACAAGATGACTAAACAGCCATTTGTCTCATATTTACTCATTTAAGGCTGATGGGAGTGGAAAGAAACAGCTGGTGTGAGCTATTTCTATTGGGAAGCAATAAGATACAGCATACCATAGGAGATTATTTTAAACCCAAAGTATACTATTGACACAGGTCTTTTATAGAAACGTCACATTCTGTCTATTCTGTCAGCTTTGTCAATAATGTACATGCACAAAAAAGTTTAAACTGGATCTCCTTGGTGAAGAATTTGTTTGTTTGTTTGTTTGCTTGCTTGCTTGTTTTTCGTCAGCACACTTTACCTTTCAACCATGAAGTAATTTATATGATAAAACAGAAGAGTTTGGCCAGCACGGTGGTTTACGCCTGTAATCCCAGCACTTTGGGAGGCCACGGCAGGCAGATCACCTGAGGTCAGGAGTTTGAGACCAGCCTGGCCAACATGGTGAAACCCCGTCTCTACTAAAAATACAAAAATTAGCTAGGCGTGGTGGTGCACATCTGTAGTCCCAGCTACTCGGTAGGCTGAGGCAGGAGGATCACTTGAACCCAGGAGGTGGAGGTTGCAGTGAGCCGAGACTGCGCCATTGCACTCCAGCCTGGGCAACAAGAGCAAAACTCTGTCAAAACAACAACAACAAATAAACAAACAGAAGAGTTTGTATCCAAAGTTAGAACTTAAGTTACTTTAAGAAGAGCAATGAAAACCTTTTTTAAAAAAGAGAAAAATGACAGATTATGTGATATTAGTCCTTAATGGTGACAAGAGCTCCCCCTGTTAATTATAAAGTAACACCTTTACTTTTCATGTATGATGTAGAACTGTTACAGGAAAGGGGTCCCTATCCAGTCCCCAAGAGAGGGTTCTTGGATCTCATGCAAGAAAGAATTCAGGGCAGGTCCGCAGTGCAAAGTAAAAGCAAGTTTATTAAGAGAGTGAAGTAGTGAAAGAAAAGCTACTCCACAGACAGAGTAGGACGTTCCCAAAAGTAAGAGGAGGAGCACATCCCCCCTAGGTACCATACTCATATGCGTGGGAAGATGTGCTCTGTTACAAGGGTTTGTGATAAAGGATCAATTTTCTTAATTACTATATTTTTCAAGAATCAATGTTATTATCTTTAAAGCAAAATTAGGAACCCCTTTGTTCTCCAGATTTCAGGATATCTGGATACTCCTAAGTCTGCATCTGTTTAGTAAACATTATTAATTTGTTCCCTTAACCGTAAACATCTGGAGGCTGAGGAATACCTTGTTTCTTGGAATTCAACCCAACAAGTCCCTGCCTCATTTTCCTAGTCCTCACTTAAGACAGAGTGGCTCTGGTTCGAAAGCCTCTGACAGAACTACCAAGATGCCCTAATCTTTTGTTCACAAGTAGTTGGTAACCACCTCACAAAAACCTCCATGGACTGAATTCTTGAGTACATTTATTTTCTATTATTAACATTTCCAACGCACCTTACAAGGCTAACTTTCTAGTCTCCCTCCATAGCAAAATAACCCAATCTAGATAATTTGGAATAACATATTTACATTTTATTTACCATTTTAGAAAGCTCAATCCAGAAATGCCATTCTAAGGAAAGCTCTCTGTTCCCATAGCATTGCAGAGCCAAAAGAAAATTTTGGAGCACTTAAAGTTCAGCATTCCTTTTCATGGATATACCCTCAGCACCAAGCAAATTGTCTAACACATAATAAGTGCTCAATTAATGTTTTGTTGGTTGACTGATACTGATGACCTTTTATTCAGACTCTTATAACCTTTGTTCTCAATGTGGGTTCTCATTATTCAAAATTCTTGCTATAGACATGGAAGGTCATTGTGGGGATACTGAAATAAATAGGTACCACATATCTGACTTTTCTGTTGTTTGTTTGCAAAATCCCTGGGAGTTATCTTTTGTTGTAGTTATTGTAGTGGTTGTTCTGTTCCGTTTGTTTGTTTGTTTTGTTTTGTGTTATCTGTTACTTTCTCCAAGAAACTGGCATGCAAAACACACTAGATATCCTTGCTCAATGGTTCCATTCTGAGTCCACTTATTGCCAAGACACACACACACACACACACACACACACACACACACGAGAGAGAGTGAGAGACAGAGAGAGAGAAAGAGAGAGATTTGAAACTCATTCAGGAGAGTTCTCTCAGATCTCAATCATCCTTAGAAGTTCAATCATCTGCTTTTATCTTCTACTACATTTTTCTCGAGGAAAAATTTGCTTTTTAAGTTAATTCATAAAAGCTGAAGTTTCTAGTCGTCCCATCCTAACTTCCAACATGTCTTTAATGATGGTATTTCAGTCCCGTGCTTGAAACAATTTTATAGAGAGCCCATTCTGACCACTTATACACTACAACCTAGGGGAAATTTTTTAAAGTTTGAACAGGTCTCCATAAATTAGTTGCAGAAATAAGATGAGGATACATGTTTCCTGTCTTCCAGTTCAGTCTTTTTCACTATAGCCAGTCAAAGACTTTTATCCAGAAGACATTGTATTCTCATAGATAACATTAAAAATATATATATTAGCAACAATAATCACATTGTGAAATGATTCCTCTAGTGTTATAAACCCACTATGCTTCTCAATGAAGCAGAATGGTGCCAAGTTAAATAGAATTAACTTGTGCCTAGAAGAATAAGAAGGTAATGATATAAATGATGCAATCTCAGGTAAACTGTAGAACAAGAAGGAAATTGATCAGGGGGCCCAGGAAATGCTAGAATGGTGATAACCTGAGAATTTCTGGTGGGAGAGTTTAATGAGAACTTAACAACTATTAGTTCTCAAAAAAAAAAAAAAAAATCTACTCCAGCTGACAAATAGCTAATGCTTTCCCATAAATACCATTATTTTTGTATCATAGCTTCTGTCAAAAATGTCCTTCCTTTTCTATCATGAGTCTTAAGTTCATTCAAGATTATGTCCTGCCCTCTGTAGCCTCTTCTGAGCCTCTTGATCTGCAATTTTCTTACTTCATTTTTTTGGAGGGGTTGTTTAGTTTTGAGATAGAGTCTCACTCTTGTCACCCTGACTGGAGTGCAGTGGCGTGATCACGGCTCACTGCAACCTCCACCTCCCAGGTTCAAGTGATTCTCCTGCCTCAGCCTCTCTAGTAGCTGGGATTACAGGTGCCCACCACCACACCTGGCTAATTTTTGTACTTTTAGTACAGACAGCGTTTCATCATGTTGGCCAGGCTGGTCTCAAACTCATGACCTCAGGTGATCTGCCTGCCTTGGCTTCCCAAAGTACTGGGATTATAGGCATGAGCCACCACACCCGGCCTTTTCTTACTTTGGAATCTTAGTCCGGGCTTTGTCTCTGCTGAAAGTCTTTTCTTAAAAAATATTCTGCATCTTATTTCTTCAGATAAATGGAAAGTCTCTGCATCTTCCACTTATTTGTATTTCCCAAGCAGTTAAATATAAGTCAAATTATTTCTTTTAATTATTTAATTTTATTTTCAATTTACAAATAATTGTACATAGTATGGCGTATGTGATGTTTTGATATATATTTACAATGTTGAACGATTACATTACATTAGTTAACAAACCTATTACTTCATAGACTGATTTTTCTGTGATAAAAACATTTCAATACATTTCTAATAATAGACTGACTCTGTGGCCAGGAAGCACATCTAGCAGTTACAGGAAGAGGCATGGGGAGTGATAGCAACAAGATGGCTGACTAGAAGCTCCTAGCATTCTTCCCACCCCCACAACAACAACAACAACAACAACAACAACCAATGAATAAAGAGCTTCATTTCAATCAAAAACTAAAAGAAAGGTCCTGAAGACAGCAAACAAGCAGCAGAACTCCTATAGAACACAGAAACTCAGGAAGGCCACATAGAGAAGGCAAGAAACTACCTTGCAGCTACCACCCTATTCCCCCAGTCAAGACCAGCTTGGAACTAGGGGGGACTCCTTCCTGCAGGAAAAAAGTAAGTAACAGAACCCCAGCAACTTCTCATCATTACTGCGGACACCTGTAGCCTGCCACCAAAGACTCCTGCAGTCTTTGCAGGCTCTGAGCCCAGCTAAGGGAGCTCCCAGAGTTCACACAATGAGCTTCCCCCAGAGAAGGACACTGTGCCTCAACTCCTGTGACCCATGCTGCTACTGCTCTGCACCTTCTTGGACTCAGAACCACTGTTAGATTATGTCCTGCTCTGAGGAGGCACAATCATTTTACTCCTTCATCCCTGAAGCTTTGTCATCACTGCAATACATCCACTTGTTAGTGGACCATCCCTGAGTCAAGCTGCTGCTATACCAAATGCCCTAGGGCAGAGTTACCATGGAGCTGCTCCATCGCTTCCATTCCAGTCACTGATGCACCCGCCCCTCAGGACTGAGCTGAAGTGGAGCACCCTTTGGAGTTCTCAGGCCTCCAGCACATTGGAGCAGTCAAGCCTCCTACATGTGACATAGGTGAGGCATCATCCTGTCCTCTGGAGACTTCAATCCTCCAGGACACTGGAGCAGATGCACCTCCCTGTGCCCCTACTGATGCATTGCCCTGCCTCAGGGGATTTGGAGGCTCTGCTGACCCATGTAGCCATGCTTTCTAGGAAATGGGGGATCAGTCCCAGGTCTTGACTGAGATGTGCCACCCAGCCTGCCAGGCCAAACAACTACAGTGCTGCACCTATGTGAAATTGGACAAGCCCCTAGTCTGAGCAGCTGAGATGACCCACCTCTCCAGGAAGTAGAAGTATTGCTGTGTTTCTCCTCTCTTCCTGTAGTCTAAGCCACAGCAACATCTCATCATTA
>NW_027327278.1:0-7500 GCF_047675955.1 Chlorocebus sabaeus | reverse complement strand
CTCACGCGCGCGCGCGCAACCCGCCCGCCCACACGCACACGACCCCCCACCCCCCTCGCGCGCCCCGCGTGCGAGGAGGCGGACCGCCCGATCCGTGCCCGGCAGCCGCGAGGAAGTCGGCGACCACACACGCGCGCGCGGGCAGCGCGGCGGGGGGGGTACAGCCCCCCCCACCCCGCGGGGCAGCCCCGACGTTCGGGCAGCGAGCGAGAGGCGGACCGCGGTGCCCAGCCCGAGGGACAGTCGCGCCCGTGCGGCCGCAGCGCCCGCGCACGCCTCCGGTCGAGGCCCGGGGCCCGGCCAAGGCCCGGCTCCGAGCCCCGCCGGCGGGCGCGGGCGCAGGGGTGGCACACGCCACTCGACGGCCAAAGCGAAGGCGACCAAAGCCGGCCGGCGCGCCCGCCCCGCCCGAGACGGGGGACCGGGACCGGGGCCGAGGGCCCCGGGCCGGGCCCCACCCCCGACCCAGGGGGGAAGGGCGAGCAACCGGCCGGGCTGAGGTCGACCTTCACACACACGTCGCACGGACACCTGCCCGGGAGGGACCACCGGGCCGCACTCGGGCGCACGCACGCGCCGAACGGGGCAACGCCACGCGGGGAGAGGACGGGCCTCCCCCGCGACGCCGACAACGCCCGAGACACACGCCTCGGGGGAGGGCCGCGGCAGGCCTGGGAAGCGAGGCGCACCCGGGGCGGGGGCGCGCGCCGACCCGATGCGGAAGAGCCGGCCGGGAGAAGACGAGACGCCGGGCGAGGCAGGCGGCCGAGCGGGGTGGGGGGCGCCGAGGGACCCCTCTGGCGCAGCCGACCGCCACCAGGACGCACGCGGGGATCTCACCGCCAGCAGCCTCCGAGCACGAAGACGGCCCCACGTGGCACCTGGAGCGGCCGACCAGGCCTTCGGCGATCCCCGCGGCTCCCCCACCGCCACACCCAGTCGCACGCGGCCAGAGCCCCCGGAACCCGCTCTCCCCCGCAACACGCCGCAAAGGCCGACCCAAACCCTCCGGGCGCCCACCGGGCCCCACGCGGGGCGCCACCGACCCGGTCCCGAAGGCGCGCGCCATGGGGACGCAGACACCGGGCCAACCAGCGTGGCCGGCGGCGACGCCCCCAGAAGGCGGAGCCGGGTTCGGGCCCAGACGGGGCGGCCAACAGCGCAGAAGCCGGTGAGCCGCTCGGGGAAGAGAGGATCGGCAGGCGGCGGGCGGGGAAAAGGGGCACAAGGCAGGCAAGGAGCCAGGGGGCCACGGGGACGAGGGCACGGGGAACCCGCGGAGGGCTACTCGGGCAGAAAACCTCAGGCACAGCCGGGCCACCAGGAAAACACGGCCACGGGATCCCACCGCCACAGACACGAGGGCGGTCCCGCGGCGCCCCGCCTGGGACGCCGAACGGCCCTTGGGCAACCCACCGAGCAACCCCCCTCACGAGCCCCGGGTCCTGCCACCGGGGGCCCCGAAGCAACCTCAGCCACAAGCCCAACACCAGGGGCCGCATATCGCTCGTTTCTCGTCCGTCCCGGACCCGGTCCCGCTCCGGGAGACCGGCGCACCCCCCGTGGGGACGGCTCGCTCCCCAAGAGCCAGGCGGCCCAACCCCGCGCCACGCGAACGCGGTCACCGACACCGGTCGCGGCTCGGCACAGGAGCGGGCGGAGAGCCGGCTCACAGCGGCGTCCCGCGCCGGACGGAGTGCCACGCGCACCCGCCGCTCGCGGCAGCCTTCCCAATCCGCTAGGACGTCGGGCCCGGCCCAGCGGGATCCTCCCCCAACACGGAAGGGGGAGGCGCGGGCCACAGTAGACGACGAGCCGCACGCTCGGCCCCCACCGCGGGGTCCGGCGGAACCCTCACCGTTTCCCCAGCCTCATCCCGTCGAGGGGGGAGCAGCGGGGGAGGGCTCTCTGCAAGCGAGTCGCTACGGCAGCGCTACCACAACGCAGAGAGAGGCGGCAGGCCGGGGGATCCGGTACCCCAAGGCACGCCTCTCGGATCGCTAGAGAAGGCTTTCTCACCGAGGGTGGGTCACACTCCCCACCCGCCAGTCGCCCCTCGTCGGGCCCACAGAGGCGCTCGGGGACACCTGGGGAAGGGAGGGGGCGTGTGGCGCGAGGAGAAGAAACCTGCGGCAACCTCGAGCGTTCGCGGTCAGGGCAGGGGCCCGGCTGGCGCGCGTGCGCACAGCCCCCAAAGGCCCCCCCGCCGTCCACCCACCTCCTTTCTGCGAGGTAAAGCACCTCCAGTGAACCCACACACGACCCGTCGGAGGCAGAACGGCAGCCCCTCGGCGGCCGGCCGGCGCACGCGTGGCCGGCCCGAGCCCACCGCGACCGCTCACACGGCCCGCGCTCACCCGCCAGAGGGGAGGCACGGGACGTGCGCTCGCCGGACCAGGCGGCGCCCTTCCCCGCGTGGGGAGGGGCGCGTCTCACTCGACCGCCTCGGCCCACACCCAACGAACTCCCTCAGGACCCAACGCGCCGGCACCGTGGCGGCGACCGGAGGAGGGGGCGCTGGGGGTGGGAGCGACACACCACCGCTCGGCCTCGGGCACCTGAGGGACAACCCGGAGCGCTCCAGGAGCACCGCAAAGACCCAGGCAGAGCCAGCGCTCGTGCAACGCCCGAGAGGGCAGCACGACGGGCCGGCGGGACAGCACCCCCACCGCCGCGGAGGGGGGCGGCCCCGCAAGGCGACAACCACAAGAGGCGAAAGCGAGGGGTGCCTGCTGCGTCAGAGGACCCCGCCGACCCCCGCCGAACGCCACGAGGCAGACGGCGGGGGCGGGACAGCAAGGTCAGGCCGGGCTCCGCACCCCAGCGCCTCCCAACGCACCGCTCACAGGCGGGGACGAGAGACAGGGGGCCCCCGCGGGCGGGACGAGAAGAACGGGTCCCATTCACCATGAATGGCCGCCCCTCGCCCGCCGCGGCTCGGTCCCGGCCCGGGAGAGCACGACATCACCACATCAATCAGGGAAAGCAACCCCGGAGCGGGGTCGGTCGGTCAGTCAGTCAGTCAGCCACAGCCTCCCCGGAGGCCAGCGAGCAGATCAACCTGACCACCCCCAGCTCCGGGAAAGGGGCGGCAGACAACCCGGCAGAGACGAGGAACGCCTGACACGCACGGCACGGAGCCAGCGGGAGTGGGGTTGTCACGGCCGCCCCAGGTGCCCACAGCAGGGAGCGCGCAGCGGCAGGGTAAGCCCGCGCCGCCTTCCCCGCCGCCCCCGGGTGGGTCAGAGACCCGGACCCAAGGCGGCACCGGGAGTCGGGACGCTCAGACGCACGAGAGACCAGGCACACACGGGCCCCAGCAGGCGGCTCCAGCACGAGCAGGGCCGGCTAGCCGGGTCACCGGGAGGCCCAGAGGCCCACCACGCATCCAGAGGCCCGACCTCTCCAGCGACAAGTCGCCAGAGGACAGCGTGTCAGCAATAACCCGGTGGCCCAAAATGCCGGCTCGGAGTGAAAGATATACCTCCCCAGGGGACAGGAGGTCGAGCCACCGACCACGCCGCCGGCCCAGGGAACCCGCGACACGGACATCTGTCCCCAAAATCGCCACCATCGCAGCCAGACACGGAGCACCCAGGGCCCTCTGGTCGACCCCAGGACACACGCCGGAGCAGCGCCGGGCCAGGGACGTCCTCCCGGCCACCCGTGCCACGCAGGGGCCGGCCCGTGTCTCCAGAGCGAGACTCGGAAGCGTTTTCGGCCGTCCTCTCGTACGACCGGGACACACGAGGGACCGAAGGCCGGCCAAGTGTGACCCCTCGGGCCGCACGCGCGCTCAGGGAGCGCTCTCCGACTCCCCACGGGGACTTGAAAACAAAAGGTCACGGCAGAGGGGCGGCGGCCGGGCCCGGGGACCGCTCCCCGGCACCCGGGGGACGAGGCAGGACGGTCCCCGGCTCCCCACGGGGACTTGGGGAAAAAAATTCGGCCGCTGCCTCAGACGGCCAGGATGCGCGCGGGCCCGCGACCGGGCCGGGAAGGGTGTCCCCAGCCTCCCGCCCCAAGCCCGGTGGGTCCCCGCGGGTCGCGGGTCAGGCCTCGGGAGCTGAGCTGCGGCGTGCTGGTCGACCAACCCCGGCAGCCCCCACACCCGGCTCAGGCCCGAAAGCGCAGCGACAACCTCTCCCCACATAAGCCTGCACGCCCGAGCTCTGACTCACAAGCGACGCGCCAGAGCTCTGGCGCGACCGGGACAGCCCGGCTGACGACCGCGGTGTTTCCGGAGCTCTGCCTAGCTCACAGCGGGGACGGTCCCCTCCCTCGGCAGCTGCCACCGCAGCTCCGGAAGCCAAGGGAACGATATAAAAGCGGCCGCCAGATGGAGTCCGACAACCGTCGCGAACGTCACCAAGACAGATCCGGATGGCAGGCCGGCCCGCCGACCGCGAAACCGAAACCGTGAGTCGAGAAACGCTATCCCGAGGCCGAAAACGCAGCCCCTCTACCCCAACCCCACAGAAACGGTCCCCAAAGCCTGTCTCTGCATCGACCGCGACAGAGTCAGAAGACAACCCACGGCGTGTGGATGTTCGGAGAGGCATCTCGGAGGGAGAAACAGCAAGCAAGGACTCGGTCGCGGGCCGTTGAGGACACAGGGAGACACAGATTGCGTAGGCTCTTCCTGAATCCAGACAGAGACGGAGGGAGGGAGGGAGGGAGGGAGGCAGGGAGGGAGGGAGGGAATGGAGAGAAGAGACAGATGGTGAAAGGAAGGGAGGGAGGGAAGGGAGCAGGGAGAGAGGGAGGAAGGAAAAGGGAGAGAAAAGGGAGACAACGTGGAAAATGAAGATGATGAAACGTCACTTTTCAAAGGTTACATTTTTACAGGAGAGATGGAAAGGAAAGAAACCTGAAACAGAGAGAAAGAATGAGGAAAGAAGGGAAAAAGAAACAGAGGAAACAGAAAAGAAGGACAGAAACGGAATAAAAGAAATAAAGAAAGCACGGAAGAGAAACGAACAAGAGAGAAAGGGAGGGAGGCAGGGAGGGAGGGAGGGAGGAAAACATAGAGAAGGAGACAGAGAAAGAAAGAAGGGAAGAAAAACACAAAGGAGAGAAAGAAAGAAAAGACAAATAACAGCATAAATATTTGCATTTTTAGCTAAATATGAGATATAAAAATACATCAAAACAGATGAAAATATTTGTCTTGATCGAGACCATCCCGGCTAACATGGTGAAACCCCGTCTCTACTGAAAAATACAAAAAACAAACTAGCCGGGCGAGGTGGCGGGTGCCTGTAGTCCCAGCTACTTGGGAGGCTGAGGCAGGAGAATGGCGTGAAGCCGGGAGGCGGAGCTTGCAGTGAGTTGAGATCCGGCCACTGCACTTCAGCCTGAGCGACAGAGCGAGACTCCGTCTCAAAAAAAAAAAAAAAAAAAAAAGAGAATAAATAAATAAATACATACATACATACATACATACATAAAAAAAGAAAGAAAGAAAGAAAATATTTGTACTTATACACATGAATGAATAGATGAAAATAAATACATAAAAAATAAAATAACATGAGCAAACAGGCCAGGCACGGTGGCTGACGCCTGTGATCCCAGCACTTTCAGAGGCTGGGAGAGAGAGAGAGAGAGAAAATGAAGGAAAGAAAGGAAGAAAGGAAGAAAGAAAGAAGGAAGGAAGGAAGGAAGGAAGGAAGGAAGGAAGGAAGGAAGGCAGGAAGGCAGGCAGACAAAGAAAGAGAGAGAGAAAGAAAGAGAAAAAGAGAAAGAGAGAAAGAAGGAAAGAAAGAGAGAAAGAAAGAAAGAAGAAAGAGAGAGAGAGGGAGAAAAACAGCCAGAAAGAAAGACGAGAGAAGAAAGAAAAAAAGAAGACAGAGGAAAGACAGACAGGAAGAAAGGCAAAGCAAGAAAGCAAGAAAACAAGACAGCAAGAAAGCGTGACAGAAAGATAGAAAGAGACAGAAAGAAAAAGCGAGAAAGCAACAAAGAAAGAGAGGGGGGGAGTGGGAGAGGCGAATCTCTCTGCTTTCACTACATGCGGGGAGAATCAGGAAAGCCCCCACTAAACAACAAGGCCGGAAGTGGAGCTGCCATCTGTGAAATCCGAGCAGAAGAGTCCACACGGGTTAAAGACACGAAGAAAGACAGGGAAACAACTGCTCAAAGAGAAGAACAATCTGGCCCAGCCAGGGCCTGTCTCCTGAAGTTGTCTGGGCAACGAGGAGGGAGTGGGACGGAGGGAGGGAGGGCCTCCGAGGCTCGTGTCAAACAATAAACGAGAATAACATAAAAGGAAGTTAAAAAAAAAATTACGCATCATTCGTAGCATCACTGACGCCTCGAAAGGCGAGAGGCATATGTTTATGTCACTGTGGGACTGTTGTCTTTTTTCTTTCCTTTTTTTTTTCTTCCCTCTCTTCCCGGAAACTCACTTTTTAATTATTTCCTTTTCCTTTTCCTTTTCAGTTTTATTTTTTATTTTACTTTCATTTTTATTCGTTTATGTATTAATTTATTAGTAGTAGTAGTATTTTTTGGAGAGGTTGTCTCGCTCTCTCGCCCAGGCTGGTGTACAGCGGCGCGATCTCGGCTCACTGCAACCTCCGCCTCCCAGGTTCAAGCGATTCTCCTGCCTCAGCTCGGCCTCCCGAGTAGCTGAGATTACAGACGCGCACGACCATGCCCGGCTAATTTTTGGTCTTTTGACTGGAGACGGACGGGGTTTCACCATACTGGCCCTGCTGATCTGACCACCTCGTGATCCAGCGATCCACCGCCCCCGGCGTCCCAAAGCGCTGGGATGACAGGCTTGAGCCACCGCGCCGGGCCGAGTTATTCATTTTATTTTCTTCCTAATTTTTAATTGTATGTATGTATGTATGTATGTATGCATGTATCCATCCTTTCTTATTTTTTGAGACGGACAGAGAGACACAGTGAGAAACAGACAGAGAGAGAGAGAGAGAGAGAGAGGGAGAGAGAGAGAGAGAGGGAGAGAGAGAGTGAGAGACCTCCCCTTGGGCCTCAATGGTCTTTGCAATGTCCTTTCTTCAGAGATTCTGCAAACACAGTGTTTCCAACATTTTGAATCCAAAGAAAAGTTTAACTCTGTAACATGTATCCACAGATCACTAATCAGTCCCGATGATAGTTTATTTCTGGTTTTTCTCTGGGGAGTGTCGGTTTTTCTCCACAGGTTTCAAGGGGCTCCCAAAGTCCCTTCGCCGATTCCCTTAAGAAGAATATTTCCAAACCGACGTATCAAAAGAACGCTTTCACTTTGTGAGAGGAATCCCCACATTACAAAACCGTTTCACACATAGGCTCTCTTCAGTTTTTATCTGGGGATAATCTGTTTTTCACCCTAGGCCTCAATTGCAGCCCACATTATTTTCACAGATTCTACTAAAAGAGTGCTTCCAATCCGCTGAGTCCAAATACAGTTGTACCTCTGTGCGAGGAATCCACACACAAAGCAGTTTCTCAGGTAGCTTCCTTCTAGCTGTTATCAGGAAATATGTG
>NW_027327277.1:0-16636 GCF_047675955.1 Chlorocebus sabaeus | reverse complement strand
TGGTGTGAGCCGGTCTGGTCCGGTTTGATCCGGTGTCTTCCGGTCAAAATGGGTTTGAGCCGGTCTGGTCCGGTTGGAACCGGTCTGGTCTGGTTTGAGCTGGTCAAAACCGGTTTGAGCCTATCTGGTCTGGTTTGAGCCGGTCAAAATAGGTTAGAGCTGGTTTGGTCCGGTTTTAGGTGGTCTGGGCTGTTCTGGTCCGGTTTGATCAGGTTTTAGCTGGTCTAGCCCCTTCTGGTCCGATTTGATCTTGTCTCATAGGGTCAAAATCGGTTTCAGCCGGTCTAAACCAGTTTGAGCCAGTCTGGTGTGGTTTGAGCCGGTCAAAACCGTTTTGAGCTGGTCAAAACCGGTTCGAGCCGTTCAAAACCGGTTTGAGCCTGCCAAAACCGGATTGAACCGGTCTGGTCTGGTTTTAGCCGGTCAAAACCGCTTTGAGCCGGTCAAAACTGGTTTGAGCTGGTGTGGTCTGTTTTTAGCCGATCTGGTCTGGTTTAAGCCGGTCAAAACCGGCTCAGGTCGGTCAAAACCAGTTTGAGCCGGTTTGGTCTGGTTTGAACCGGTCAAAACCAGTTTGTGGCCTAGTTTTAGGCGGTCTGGGCCGATCTGGTCTGGTTTGATCCGATTTTAGTTGGTCTGGGCCGCTCTGGTTCGGTTTGATACGGTCTCATCCTGTCAAATGCACTTTCAGCTGGTCTGGTGTGGCTTGAGCAGGTCAAAACCGGTTTGAGCCGGTCTTGTCTGATTTCAGCCGTACTCGTCCGGTTTGAGCAAGTCAAAACTCGCTCAGGTCGGTCCAAACCGGTTTGAGCCAATCTGGCCTGGTTTGAACCGGTCTCTTCTGGTGTGAGCCGGTCAAAACCGGTTTGAGCCCGTCTGCTCTGGTTTGAGCCGTTCTGTTCTGCATCAGCCGGTCAAAACCTGATTGAGCTGGATTGGCCCGGTTTTAGCCTGTCTGGGCCAGTCTGGTTCAGTTTGAGCCAGTTAGAGCCGGTTTGTGCTGGTCTGGTCCGGTATGATCCGGTTTGATAAGGTCTGCTCCGGTTTGATCCGGTCTAATGTGGTCAAAATCGGTTTGAACCTGTCAGGTCTGGTTTGAGCCGGTCAAAACAGGTTCGACCCGGTCTGGACTGGTTTGAGCCGGTCAAAATAAGTTTGAGCCAGTTTGGTACGATTTTAGGTGGTCTGGGCCAGTCTGGTCCGGTTTGATCCGGTTTGAGCCGGTCTGATCTTGTTTGAGACCGTCAAAACTGGTTTGCGGAGGTCTGGTCTGGTTTAAGCCAGTCAAAATAGGTTTGAGCCAGTTTGGCCCGGTTTTTGGTGGTCTCGGCCGGTCTGGTCCGGTTTGATCCGGTTTTAGCCAGTCTGGGCTCGTCTGGTCTGGTTTGATCCGGTCTCATCTGGTGAATATTGGTTTCAACCGGTCAAAACCGGTTTGAGCCGGTCTAGTGTGGTTTCAGGCAGTCAAAACCAGTTCCACCCGTTCAAAACCGGTTTAAGCCGGTCAAAACCGGATTGAAGCGGTCTGGTCTGGTTTGAGCCGGTCAAAACCAATTCGAGCCGGTCTGGTCTGGTTTGAGCCGGTCTGGTCTGGTTTGAGCCCATCAAAACCGTATGAGGACATCCAAACCGGTTTGAGCCGTTCTGGTCTTGTTTGAGCCGGTCAAAACCAGTTTGTGGCCCGGTTTTAGCCAGTCTGGCCCAGTGTGGTCCGATTGGCTCCGGTTTCAGCTGTGCTGTGACGGCCTGGTGCAGTTTCTTCCGGTTTGAGCCAGTCTGATCCTGTTTTATCCTGTCTCATCCGGTCAATACTGGTTTTAGCCGGTCAAAACCGGTTTCAGCCGGTCCTGTGTGGTTTGAGCAGGTGAAAACAGGTTTCAGCCGGTCAAAACTGGTTTAAGCCGGTTTGCTCTGGTTTGAGTTGGTCTGGTCTGGTTTGAGCCGGTCTAAACCTGTTCGAGCCGTTCAAAACCGGTTTGAGCCAGTTTGGTCTGTTTGAAACCAGTCAAAACCGATTCGAGCCTTTCTGAGCCAGTCTGGTCCGGTTTGATCCGGTGTGAGCCGGTCTGGACTGGTTTGAACCGGTCTGGTCTGGTTTGAGCCGGTCAAAACCTGTTTGAGCCTGTCTGGTCTGGTTTGAGCCGGTCAAAATAGGTTAGAGCCGGTTTGGCCTGGTTTTAGGTTGTCTGGGCTGTTCTGGTACGGTTTGATCAGGTTTTAGCCAGTCTGGGACCGTCTGGTCCGATTTGATCTTGTCTCATAGGGTCAAAATCGGTTTCAGCCGGTCTAAACCAGTTTGAGCCGGTCTGGTGTGGTTTGAGCCGGTCAAAACCGTTTTGAGCTGGTCAAAACCGGTTCAAGCCATTCAAAACCGGTTTGAGCCTGTCAAAACCGGATTGAACCGGTCTGGTCTGGTTTGAGCCGGTCAAAACCGCTTTGAGCGCGTCCAAACTGGTTTGAGATGGTGTGGTCTGGTTTGAACCGGTCAAAACCGGTTTGTAGCCCAGTTTTGGGCGGTCTGGGCCGGTCTGGTCCTGTTTGATCCGATTTTAGCCGGTCTGGGCTGTTCTGATTCGGTTTGATCAGGTCTCATCCGGTCAAAACCGGTTTTAGCCGGTCAAACCCGGTTTCAGCCGGTCTTGTGTGGTTTGAGCAGGTGAAAACCGGTTTGAGCCGGTCAAAACCGGTTTAAGCCGGTTTGCTCTGGTTTGAGCTGGTCTGGTCTGGTTTGAGCCGGTCAAAACCAGTTCGAGCCGGTCAAAACCGCTTTGAGCCGGTCAAAACTGGTTTGACCTTGTGTGGTCTGGTTTTAGCCAATCTGGTCTGGTTTAAGCCGGTCAAAACCGGCTCAGGTCGGTCGAAACCGGTTTGAGCCGGTCTGGTCTGGTTTGTAACGGTCAAAACCGGTTTGTGGCCCAGTTTTAGGCGGTCTGGGCCGATCTGGTCTGGTTTGATCCGATTTAAGCTGGTCTGGACCGCTCTGCTTCGGTTTGATAGTCTCATCCGGTCAAAAGCGGTTTCAGCTGATCTGGTGTGGTTTGAGCAGGTCAAAACCGGTTTGAGCCGGTCTGTTCTGGTTTCAGCCGGACTCGTCTGGTTTGAGCCGGTCAAAACCCGCTCAGGTCGGTCAAAACCGGTTTGAGCTGGTCTGGCCTGGTTTGAACTGGTCAAAACCGGTTTGTGGCCCAGTTTTAGGTGGTCTGGGCGGGTCTACTCCGGTTTGTTCTGATTTTAGGCAGTCTGGGCCGATCTACTTCCGTTTGATCTGGTTTCTTCCGGACAAAACCGGTTTTAGCCAGTCAAAACCGGTTTCAGCCGGTCTGGTGTGGTTTGAGCAGGTCAAAAGTGGTTTGAGCCGGTCAAAACCGTTTGGAGCTGGTCTGGTCTGGTTTGAGCCGGTCTCTTCTGGTGTGAGCCGGTCAAAACCGATTTGAGCCCGTCTGCTCTGGTTTGAGCCGTTCTGTTCTGCTTCAGCCGGTCAAAATCTGATTGAGCTGGTTTGGCCCGGTTTTAGCCTGTCTGGGCCAGTCTGGTTGGGTTTGAGCCAGTTAGAGCTGGTTTGTGTTGGACTGGTCTGGTATGATCCGGTTTGATAAGGTCTGGTCCGGTTTCATCCGGTCTAATGCGGTCAAAATTGGTTTGAACCTGTCAGGTCTGGTTTGAGCCGGTCAAAACAGGTTCGACCCGGTCTGGACTGGTTTGAGCTGGTCAAAATAAGTTTGAGCCAGTTTGGCACGATTTTAGGCGGTCTGGGCCGGTCTGGTCTGCTTTCATCCGGTTTGAGCTGGTCTGGTCTGGTTTGAGATGGTCAAAACCGGTTTAAGGCAGTCTGGTCTCGTTTAAGCCGTTCAAAATAGGTTTGAGCCAGTTTGGCCCGGTTTTAGTCGGTCTGGGCCAGTCTGGTCCGGTTTGATCCGGTTTTAGCCGGTCTGGGCTCGTCTGGTCCGGTTTGATCTGGTCTCATCCGGTCAATATCGGTTTCAACCGGTCAAAACCGGTTTGAGCCGGTCTGGTCTGGTTTGAACAGGTCTGTTCTGGTTTGAGCCGGTCAAAACCGGCTCAGGTCGGTCAAAACCGGTTTGAGCCGTCTGTCTGGTTTGAGCCGGTCAAAACCGATTTGAGCCGGTCTGGTCTGGTTTGAGCCGGTCTGGTCTGGTTTGAGCAGGTCAAAGCCATCTCAGGCCGGCCAAACCGGTTTGAGCCGTTCTGGTCTTGTTTGAGCCGGTCAAAACCGGTTTGTGGCCCGGTTTTAGGTGGTCTGGCCCAGTGTGGTCCGATTTGCTCTGGCTTCAGCTGTTCTGGGACGGTGTGGTGCAGTTTCATCCGGTTTGAGCCAGTCTGGTCCGGTTTTATCCTGTCTCATCCGGTCAAAACCGGTTTGAGCCAGTCTCTTCTGATTTAACCGGTCAAAACCGGTTTGAGACAGTCTGGTCTGGTTTGAGCAGGTCTGGTCTGGTTTGAGCCGGTCAAAATCTGATTGAGCCGGTTTGGCACGGTTTTAGGCGGTCTGGGCTGGTCTGGTCCGGTTTCCTCGGTTTGAGCTGGTCTGGTCTGGTTTGAGCCGGTATGGTCTTGTTTGAGCCGGTCAAAACCGGTTCGAGCCGGTCAAAACCGGTTTCAGCTGGTTGGGTCTGGTTGAAGCCAGTCACAACCGATTCGAGCCTGTCTGAGCCGGTCTGGTGCGGTTTGATCCGGTCTAATCAGGTCAAAACCGGTTTGAGCCAGTGAAAACCGGTTTTAGCCGGTCTGGAGTGGCTTGAGCTGGTCAAAAGCGGTTTGAGCCGGTCAAAACCGGATTGAGCCTTTCAAAACCGGTTTGAACCGCTCTGGTCTGGTACGAGCCGGTCAAAACCGGTTTGAGCCGGTCTGGTCCGGTTTGATCCGGTCTGGTCTGGTTTGAGCTTGTCAAAACCGGCTCAGGCCGGTCAAAACCGGTTTGAGCTGGTCTGGTCTGCTTTGAGCCAGTCAAAACCGGTTTGTGACCCGGTTTTAGCCGGACCGGACCGGTCTGGTCCGGTTTGTTCCGGTTTCAGCTGGTCTGGGCTCGCCTGGTCCGGTTTGATCCAGTCTCATCTGGTCAATATCGGTTTCAACCGGTCAAAACCGTTTTGAGACGGACTGGTGTGGTTTAAGCCGGTCAAATCCGGTTTGAGCCTGTCAAAACCGGTTTAAGCCGGTCAAAACCGGGTTGAACCGGTCTAGTCTGGATTGAGCCAGTCAAAACCGATTTGAGCCGGTCTGGTCTGGTTTGAGCCGTTCTGGTCCGGTTTGAGCTGGTCAAAACCGGCTCAGGTCGGTCAAAACCGGTTTGAGCCGGTCTGGTCTGGTTTGAACTGGTCAAAACCGGTTTGTCGCGCAGTTTTAGGCGGTCTGGGCCAGTCTGGTCCGATTTGATCCGATTTTAGCCGGTCTGGGCCAGTCTGATTCATTTTGATCCGGTCTCATCCAGTCAAAACCGATTTTAGCCAGTCAAATCAGGTTTCAGCCGGTCTGGTGTGGTTTCAGCAGGTCAAAACCGGTTTGAGCTGGTCTGGTCCGGTATGATCCGGTTTGATAAGGTCTGGTCCGGTTTGATCCGGTCTAATCCGGTCAAAACCGGTTTGAGCCGGTCAGTTCTCGTTTGAGCCATTGAAAACAGGTTCGAGGCGGTCTGCTCTGGTTTGAGCCGGTCAAAATAGGTTTGAGCCGGTTTGGCCTGGTTTTAGGCGGTACGGGCCTGTCAGTTCTGGTTTGATCCGGTTTGAGCCGATCTGGTCTGATTTGAGCCAGTGAAAACTGGTTTGAGCCGGTCTGGGGTGGTTTGAGCCGGTCAAAATAGGTCTGAGCCGGATTGGCCCTGTTTTAGTTGGTCTGGGCCGTTCTGGTCTGGTTTAATCCGGTTTTAGCCGGTCTGGAAACGTCTGGTTCGGTTTGATCCTGTCTCATCCGGTCAAAATCGGTTTCAACTGGTAAAAACCGGTTTGAGCCGGTCAGGTGTGGTTTGAGCCATTCAAAATCGGTTTGAGCTGCTCTGGTCTGGTTCGAGCCGGTCAGAACCGGTTTGTGGCCTGGTTTTAGTCAGTCTGGCCCGGTCTGGTCCGGGTTGTTCCGGCTTCAGGTTCTCTGTTCCGGTCTGGTGCGGTTTCATCCAGTGAGAGCCGGTCTGATCCGGTTTTATCCTGTCTCATCCGGTCAAAACCGGTTTGAGCCAGTCTGGTCTGGTTTGAGACGGTCAAAACCGGTTTGAGCCGGTCTGGTCTGGTTTGAGCCGGTCTGGTCTGTTTTGAGCCGGTCAAAACCGGCTTGAGCCAGTCTGGTCTGGTTTGAACCGGTCAAAACCGATTTGAGCTGGTCTGGTCTGGTTTGAGACGGTCAAAACCCGTTCGAGCCGGTCAAAACCGGTTTGAGCCGGTTTGGTCTGGTTGAAACCAGTCAAAACCGATTCGAGCCTGTCTGAGCCAGTCTGGTCCGGTTTGATCTGGTGTGAGCCGGTCTGGTCCGGTTTGATCCGGTGTCTTCTGGTCAAAATCGGTTTGAGCCGGTCTGGTCCGGTTTCAACAGGTCTGGTCTGGTTTGAGCCGGTCAAAACCTGTTTGAGCCGGTCTGGTATGGTTTGAGCTGGTCAAAATAGGTTAGAGCCGGTTTGGCCTGGTTTTAGGCGGTCTGGGCTGTTCTGGTCCGGTTTGATCAGGTTTTAGCCGGTCTGGGCCCGTCTGGTCTGATTTGATCTTGTCTCACAGGGTCAAAATCGGTTTCAGCCAGTCTGAACCAGTTTGAGCCGGTCTGGTGTGGTTTGAGACGGTCAAAACAGTTTTGAGATGGTCAAAACCCGTTCGAACCGTTCAAAACCGGTTTGAGCCTGTCAAAACCGGATTGAACCGGTCTGGTCTAGTTTGAGCCGGTCAAAACCGCTTTGAGCTGTTCAAAACCGGTTTCAGGTGTTGTGGTCTGGTTTTAGCCGATCTGGTCTTGTTTAAGCCGGTCAAAACCGACTCAGGTCGGTCAAAACTGGTTTGAGCCAGTCCGGTGTGGTTTGAACCGGTCAAAACCGGTTTGTGGCCCAGTTTTAGGCGGTCTGGGCCGGTCTGGTCCTGTTTGATCCGATTATAGCCGGTCTGGGCCGCCCTGGTTCGGTTTGATACGGTCTCATGCGGTTAAAAGCGGTTTCAGCCGGTCTGGTCTGGTTTGAGCCGTTCAAAACCGGTTTGAGACGGTCTGGTCTGGTTTGAGCCGGTGTGGTCTGGTTTGAGCCGGTAAAACCGGCTCAGGTCAGTCAAAACCGGTTTGAGCCGGTCTGGTCTGGTTTGAACCGCTCAAAACCGTTTTGTGGCCCAGTTTTAGGCGGTCTGGTCCGGTCTGGTCCTGTTTGATCCGATTTTAGCCGGTCTGGGCCGTTCTGATTCGGTTTGATCAGGTCTCATCCGGTCAAAAGCGTTTTCAGCCGGTCTGGTGTGGTTTGAGCAGGTCAAAATAGGTTAGAGCCGGTTTGGCCCGGTTTTAGGTGGTCTGGGCTGTTCTGGTCCGGTTTGATCAGGTTTTAGTCGGTCTGGGCCCGTCTCATCCGATTTGATCTTGTCTCATAGGGTCAAAATCGGTTTCAGCCGGTCTAAACCAGTTTGAGCCGGTCTGGTGTGGTTTGAGGCGGTCAAAACCGTTTTGAGCTGGTCAAAACCGGTTCGAGCCGTTCAAAACCGTTTTGAGCCTGTCAAAACCGGATTGAACCGGTCTGGTCTGGTTTGAGCCGATCAAAACCGCTTTGAGCCGGTCAAAACCAGTTTGAGCTGTTGTGGTCTGGTTTTAGCCGATCTGGTCTGGTTTAAGCCGCTCAAAACCGGATCAGGTTGGTCACAACCGGTTTGAGCCGGTCTGGTCTGGTTTGAACCAGTCAAAACCGGTTTGTGGCCCAGTTTTATGCGGTCTGGGCCGGTCTGCTCATGTTTGATCCGGTTTTAGCCGGTCTGGGCCAATCTGGTTCGGTTTGATACGGTCTCATCCGGTCAAAAGCGGTTTCAGCCGGTCTGGTATGGTTTGAGCAGGTCAAAACCGGTTTGAGCCGGTCTGGTCTGGTTTCAGCCAGACTCGTCTGGTTTGAGCCGGTCAAAGCCAGTTTGTGGCCCAGTTTTAGGCGATCTGGGTGGGTCTGGTCCAGTTTGTTCTGATTTTAGCCAGTCTGGGCCGATCTAATTCCGTTTGATCTGGTTTCATCCGGACAAAACCGGTTTTAGCCGTTCAAAACCGGTTTCAGCCAGTCTGGTGTTGTTTGAGCAGGTCAAAAGTTTTTGAGCCGGTTAAAACCGGTTGGATCCGGTTTGGTCTGGTTTGTGCCGGTCTCTTCTGGTGTGAGCCCGTCAAAACCGGTTTGAGCCCGTCTGCTCTGGTTTGAGCCGTTCTGTTCTGCTTCAGCCGGCCAAAACCTGATTGAGCTGGTTTGGCCCGGTTTTAGCCTGTCTGGGCCAGTCTGGTTGGGTTGGAGCCAGTTAGAGCCGGGTTGCGCTTGTCTGGTCCGGTATGATCCTGTTTGATAAGGTCTGGTCCGGTTTGGTCCGGTCTAATCCGGTGAAAATCGGTTTGAGCCTGTCAGGTCTTGTTTGAGCCGGTCAAAACAGGTTCGACCCGGTCTGGACTGGATTGAGCCGGTCAAAATTAGTTTGAGCCAGTTTGGCACGGTTTTAGGCGGACTGGGCCAGTCTGGTCCGGTTTGATCCGGTTTGAGCCGGTCTGGTCTGGTTTGAGACGGTCAAAACTGGTTTGAGGCGGTCTGGTCTGGTTTAAGCCGGTCAAAATAGGTTTGAGCCAGTTTAGCCCAGTTTTAGGCGGTCTGGGCCGGTCTGGTCCTGTTGGATCCGGTTTTAGCCGGTCTGGGCTGATCTGGAAAGGTTTGATCCGGTCTCATCCGGTCAATATCGGATTCAACCAGTCAAAACCGGTTTGAGCAGGTCAGGTGTGGTTTGAGCCGTTCAAAACCGGTTTGAGCCAGTCAAAACCGGTTCGAGCCGTTCAAACCGGTTTAAGCCGGTTAAAACCGGATTGAACCTGTCTGGTCTGGTTTGAGCTGGTCAAAACTGATTTGAGCCGGTGTAGTCTGGTTTGAGCCGGTCCAAACCGTCTCAGGCCGTCTAAACCAGTTTGAGCCGTTCTGGTCTTGTTTGAGCCGTTCAAAACCGGTTTGTGGCCCGGTTTTAGGCGGTCTGGCCCAGTGTGGCCCGATTTGCTCCGGCTTCAGCTCTCCTGGAACGGTCTGGTGCAGTTTCATCCGGTTTGAGCCAGTCCGGTCTCGTTTTATCCTGTCTCATCCGGTCAAAACCGGTTTGAGCCAGTCTCTTCTGATTTACCCGGTCAAAACCGGTTTGAGACAGTCTGGTCTGGTTTGAGCAGGTCTGGTCTGGTTTGAGACGGTCAAAATCTGATTGAGCCGGTTTGGCACGGTTTTAGGCGGTCTGGGCCGGTCTGGTCCGGTTTTCTCCGTATTGAGCCGGTCTGGTCTGGTTTGAGCCGGTATGGTCTGGTTTGAGCCGGTTAAAACCGGTTTCAGCCGGTTTGGTCTGGTTGAAACCAGTCAAAACCGATTCGAGCCTTCCTGAGCCAGTCTGGTCCGGTTTGATCCAGTGTGAGCCGGTCTGGTCCGGTTTGATCCGGTGTCTTCCGGTCAAAATCGGATTGAGCCGGTCTGGTCTGGTTTGAACCGGTCTGGTCTGGTTTGAGCCGGTCAAAACCTGTTTGAGCGTGTCTGGTCTGGTTTGAGCCGGTCAAAATAGGTTAGAGCCGGTTTGGCCTGGTTTTAGGCGGTCTGGGCTGTTCTGGTCCGGTTTGATCAGGTTTTAGCCGGTCTGGGACCGTCTGGTCTGATTTGATCTTGTCTTATAGGGTCAAAATCGGTTTCAGCCGGTCTAAACCAGTTTGAGCCGGTCTGGTGTGGTTTGAGCCGGTCAAAACCGTTTTGATCTGGTCAAAACCGGTTCAAGCCGTTCAAAACCGGTTTGAGCCTGTCAAAACCGGATTGAACCGGTCTGGTCTGGTTTGAGAGGTTCAAAACCGCTTTGAGCCGGTCAAAATTGGTTTGAGCTGGTGTGGTCTGGTTTTAGCTGATCTGGTCTGGTTTAAGCCGGTCAAAACCGGCTCAGGTCGGTCAAAACCGGTTTGAGCCAGTCTGGTCTGGTTTGAACTGGTCAAAACCGGTTTGTTGCCAAGATTTAGGCGATCTGGGCCTATCTGGTCAGGTTTGATCCGATTTTAGCTGGTCTGGGCCGCTCTGGTTCAGTTTGATACGGTCTCATCCGGTCAAAAGCGGTTTCAGCCGGTCTGGTGTGGTTTGAGAAGGTCAAAACCTGTTTGACCTGGTGTGGTCTGGTTTCAGCCGGACTCGTCTGGTTTGAGTCGGTCAAGACCCGCTCAGGTCGGTCAAAACTGGTTTGAGTCCATCTGGCCTGGTTTGAACCGGTCAAAACCGGTTTGTGGCCCAGTTTTAGGCGATCTGAGCGGGTCTTGTCCGGTTTGTTGTGATTTTAGCCGGTCTGGGCCGATCTAATTCCGTTTGATCTGGTTTCATGCGGACAAAACCGGTTTTAACCGGTCAAAACCGGTTTCAGCCGGTCTGGTGTGGTTTGAGCATGTCAAAAGCGGTTTGAGCCAGTCAAAACCGGTTGGAGCCGGTCTGGTCTGGTTTGAGCCTGTCTCTTCTGGTGTGAGCCGGTCAAAACCGGTTTGAGCCCGTCTGCTCTGGTTTGAGCCGGTCTGTTTTGCAACAGCCGGTCAAAACCTGATTGAGCTGGTTTGGCCCAGTTTTAGCCTGTCTGGGCCAGTCTGGTTCGCTTTGAGCCAGTTAGAGCCGGTTTGTGCTGGTCTGGTCCGGTATGATCCGGTTTGATAAGGTCTGGTCCGGTTTGATCCGGTGTAATCCGGTCAAAATCGGTATGAGCCTGTCAGGTCTGGTTTGAGCCCGTCAAAACAGTTTCAACCCGGTCTGGACTGGATTGAGCCGGTCAAAATAAGTTTGAGCCAGTTTGGCACGATTTTAGGCGGTCTGGGCCGGTCTGGTCCGGTTTGATCCGGTTTGAGCTGGTCTGGTCTGGTTTGAGATGGTCAAAACCGGTTTGAGGCGGTCTGGTCTGGTTTAAGCCGGTCAAAATAGGTCTGAGACAGTTTGGCCCGGTTTTAGGCGGTCGGGGCCAGTCTGGTCCAGTTTGATCCGGTTTTAGCCGGTCTGGGACCGTCTGTTCCGGTTTGATCTGGTCTCATCCGGTCAATATCAGTTTCATGCGGTCAAAACCGGTTTGAGCCGGTCTGGTCTGGTTTCAGACGGTCAAAACCGGCTCAGGTCGGTCAAAACCGGTTTGAGCCGGTCTGATCTGGTTTCAACCGGTCAAAACCGGTTTGTGGCCCAGTTTTAGGCGGTCTGGGCCGATCTGGTCTGGTTTGATCCGATTTTAGCCATTCTGGGCTGCTCTGGTTCGGTTTCATACGGTCTCATCCTGTCAAAAGCGGTTTCAGCCGGTCTGGTGTGGTTTGAGCAGGTCAAACCCGGTTTTACCTGGTCTGGTCTGGTTTCAGCCGGACTCGTCTGGTTTGAGCCGGTCAAAACCCGCTCAGGTCGGTCAAAACCGGTTTGAGCCGTTCTGGCCTGGTTTGAACCGGTCAAAACCGGTTTGTGGCCCAGTTTTAGGCGGTCTGGGCGGGTCTGGTCCGGGTTGTTCTGATTTTAACCGGTCTGGGCCTATCTAATTCCGTTTGATCTGGTTTCATCCGGACAAAACCGGTGTTAGCCGGTCAAAACCGGTTTCAGCCAGTCTGGTGTGGTTTGAGAAAGTCAAAACCAGTTTGAGCCAGTCAAAACCGGTTTGAGCCGGTCTGGTCTGGTTTGAGCCGGTCTTGTCTGGTTTGAGCCGGTCAAAACCGGTTCGAGCCTGTCAAAACCGGTTTGAGCCGGTTTGGTTTGGTTGAAGCCAGTCAAAACCGATTCGAGCCTGTCTGAGCTGGTCTGGTCCAGATTGATCCGAGTATAGCTATTCTGGGCCGCTCCGGTTCGGTTTGATACGGTCTCATCCGGTCAAAACCGGTTTCAGCCGATCTGTTGTGGTTTGAGCAGATCAAAACTGGTTTGAGACGTTCTGGTCTGGTTTGAGTCGGTCTGCTCTGGTTTGAGCCGGTCAAAACTGGCTCAGGCGGTTCAAAACCGGTTTGAGACGGTCTGGACTGTTTTGAGCCGGTCAAAACCGGTTGGTGGCCCGGTTTTAGCCGGTCAGGGCCGGTCTGGTCTGGTTTGACCGGTTTCAGCTGGTCTGGGCCGGTGGAGTCCGGTTTGATGCGGTCAAAACCGCTTTCAGCCTGTCAAAACCGGTTTGAGCCGGTCTGGTCTGGTTTGAGCTGGTCTGGTCTGGTTTGAGCCGGTCATAACCGGCTAAGGTCGGTCAAAACCGGTTTGAGCCGGTTTGGTCTGATTTCTACCTGTCACACCCGGTTTGTGGCCCAGTGTTAGGCAGTCTGGCCGGTCTGGTCCGGTTTGTTCCGATTTTAACCGGTTTGGGCCCGTCTGATTCGGTTTGATCCGGTCTCATCCAGTCAAAACCGGTTTTAGCCGGTCAAAACCGGTTTCAGCAGGTTTGGTGTGGTTTGAGCAGGTGAAAACCGGTTTGAGCCGCTCTGGTCTGGTTTGAGCCGGTCTTGTCTGGTTTGAGCTGGTCACAACCGGTTCGAGCCTGTCAAAACCGGTTTCAGCCAGTTTGGTTTGGTTGAAGCCAATCAAAACCGATTGGAGCCTGTCTGAGCCAGTCTGGTCCGGTTTGATCCGGTCTAATCAGGTTAAAAGCAGTTTGAGCCGGTGAAAACAGGTTTTACGCGGTCTGGAGTGGTTTGAGCCGGTCAAAACCGGTTTGAGCCGGTCTGGTCTGGTTTGAGCCAGTCAAAACCTGATTGAGCCAGTTTAGACCGGTTTTAGACTGTCTGGGCCGGTCTGGTTCGGTTTGAGCCGGTTTGAGACGGTGTGTGCTGTTCTGGTCTGGTATGATCTGGTTTGAGAAGGTCTGGTCTGGTTTGATCCGGTCTAATCCGATCAATACTGGTTTGAGCCGGTCACGCCTGGTTTCAGCCGGTGAAAACTGGTTCAAGCCGGTCTGGTCTGGTTTGAGCTGATCAAAATAGGTTTGAGATGATTTGGCCCCGTTTTAGTCGGTCTGGGCCGGTCTGGTCCGGTTTGATCTGGTTTGAGCCGGTCTGGTCTGGTTTAAGCCGGTCAAAACCAGTTTGAGCCGGTCTGGTCTGGTTTGAGCCGGTCAAAATAGGTTTGAGCCGGTTTGGCCCGGTTTTAGGTGGTCTAGGCCGTTCTGATCCGGTTTGATCCGGTTTTAGCCGGTCTGGGCCCGTCTGGTCCGATTTGATCTTGTCTCATAGGGTCAAAATCGGTTTCAGCCGGTCTAATCCGGTTTGAGCCGGACTGGTGTGGTTTGAGCCCGTCAAAACAGGTTTGGGACGGTGTGGTCTGGTTTGAGCCGGTCAAAACTGGTTGGTGGCCCGGTTTTAGCCGGTCTGGGCCGGTCTGCTCCGGTTTGACCGGTTTCAGCTGGTCTGGGCCGTTCGAGTCCAGTTTGATGCAGTCAAAACCGCTTTCAGCCTGTCAAAACCGGTTTGAGCTGGTCTGGTCTGGTTTGAGCTGGTCTGGTCTGGTTTGAGCCGGTCACAACCGGCTCAGGTCGGTCAAAACTAGTTTGAGCCGGTCTGGTCAGGTTTGAGTCCGGTTTGAGCCGGACAACACCTGTTGGAGAGGGTCAGGTCCGGTTTGAGTGCGGTTTGAACCGGTCATAACCAGTTAGAGCCGGTCTAGTCCGCTTTGAGCCAGTCAAATCCCGTTTGAGCTGGTCTGGCTCGGTATTGGCAGGTCTGGAAGGGTTTGAGTTGGTCAAAACCGCTTTGAGGCGGTCTCTTCCAGTTTGAGCCGGTCTGTTTGGGTTTGAGCCGGTCAAAACCTGTTTGAGCCGGTGTGGTTCTGTGTGAGTCTCGTTTGAGCTGGTCAAATTTGGATTGTGTTGCTCTCGTCTGATTTGAGCTGGTCAAAACCGGTTTGAGCTCGTCTGGTCCTGTTTGATCCGGTTTAACCCGGTCTGGTCCAGTTTGATTCGTTTGAGCTGGTATGGTCTGGTTTGAGCCGTTCAAAACCCGTACGAGCCGGTCTGGTCCGGATTGAGTCCGGTTTGAGCCAGTCAACACCGTTTGAGCCTGTCTGGTCCAGTTTGAGTCAGGTTTGAGCCGGTCAACAGCGGTTTGATCCGTTCTGGTCCAGTTAGAGTCCGGTTTGAGCCGGTCAAAACATGTTTGAGCTGGTCTAACAGGCGGTCTGGTCCGTTTTCATCCTGTTTGAGCCTCTCCGCTTCGGTTTTGAGCCAGTCAAACCCTGTTTAAGCCGGTCTGGTCCGGTGTGGTGCCGGTGTGAGCCGGTCTGGTCCGGTTTGAACCGGTTGGGCCGGTCTGTTCTGGTTTGAGCCGGTCAAAACCGGTTTGAGCCGGTATGGTCCGTTTTGATCCCCTGCGTGTGCACTCAACTGAGTGAGCGCTCACTTGACTGGGCACTCTGCTATGTGAGCGCCTCCCTGAGTGTGCATTCCCCTGAGTGTGCACTCGTCTGAGTGAGCACTCCCCTGAATGTGTACTCCCCTGAATGAGCACTCCCCTGAGTGTGCACTTCTCTGAGTTCGCACTCTCCTGAGTGAGGACTCCCCTGAGTGTGCACTCACCTGAGTGTGTGCTACCCTGAGATTTCACACCCCTGAGTTCGCACTCTTTTGAGTGAGGACTCCCCTGAGTGTGCACTCCCCTGAGTGTATGCTCACCTGAGCGTGCACTCCGCTGAGTGTGCGCTCCCCTGAGTGAGCACTCCTCTGTGTGTTCATTCCCATGAGTGTGCGCTCCCCTGTGGGTGCTCTCCCAGTGTGTTCGCTGCCCTGAGTGAGCGCTCCCCTGAGTGCGAAACTCCCCTGAGTGTGCACTCGCCTGGGTGAGGACTCCCCTGAGTGTGCACTCCCCTGATTGTGAACTCGCCTGAGTTTGGACTTCCCCTGAGTGTGCACTCCACTGATTGAGCACTCCCCTAAGTTTACACTCCCCTGAGTTTGCGCTCCCTTGAGATTGCGCTACCCTGAGTGTGAACTCCCCTGAGTGAGCGCTACCCTGAATGCGCACTAACCTGAGTGTGCACTCGCCTGGGTGAGGACACCCCTGAGTATGCACTCCCCTGAGTGTGAACTCGCCTGTGTGAGGACTCCCCAGAGTGAACGCTCCCCTGAGGGGGTACTCGTCTGAGTGATGACTCCCCTTAGTGTGCAGTCCCCTGAATGAGCACTCCCCTGAGTGTGCACTCCTCTGAGTTCGCACTCTCCTGAGTGAGGACTCCCTTGACTGTGCACTACCCTGAGTGTGCAGTCCCTTGAGTGTTCGCTTCCCAGGGAGTGCACTTCCCTGAGTTCACACTCTCCTGAGTGAGGACTCCCCGAGTGTGCACTCTCCTGAGTGTGGGCTCACCTGATTGTGCACGCCCCTGAGTGAGCACTCCCCTCGGTGAGGACACCCCTGTGTGTGCACTCCCCTGAGTGAGCACTCCCCTGAGTGTTCACTCCTCTTAGTTCACACTCCTCTGAGTGAGGACTCCCCTGAGTGTGCACCCCCCCAGTGTGTGTACTCCCCTGAGTGTGCGCTCCCCTGAGTGTGCACTCCCCTGAGTGAGAGCTCCGCTGAGGCTGCACTCCCCTGAGTGTGCGCTCACCTGAGTAAGGACTACTCTAAGTGGGCACTCCCCTGAGTGTGGACTCGCCTGAGTGAGGACTCACCAGATTGAGCGCTCTCCTGAGGGGATTCTCGTCTGAGTGATGACTCCCCTGAGTGTGCACTCCCTGAATGAGCACTCGCCTGAGTGAGCGCTCCCCTGAGTGTGCACTCCCCTGAGTGTGCGCTCACCTGAGTAAGGACTACTCTGAGTCGGCACTCCCCTGAATGTGCGCTCGCCTGAGTGAGGACTCCCCTGAGTGTGCACTCCCCTGAATGAACACTCCCCTGTTTGTGTGCTCACCTGAGTGTGCACTCCTCAGTGTGTCTGCTCCCCTGAGTGAGCACTCCCCTGAGTTTGCACTCCCCTGAGTGTGCACTCTCCTGAGGTAGGACTCCCCCTGAGTGGGCACTCCCCTGAGTGATCACTCCCCTGAGTGAGGACTCCACTGAGTGTTCACTCCCCTGAGTGTGCCCTCCTTTGAGTGTGCACTCCCCTGAATGAATGCTCCCCTGTGTGTGCTCTAACCTGAGAGTGCACTCGACTGAGTGAGGACTACTCTGAGTGTGCACTCCCCTGAGTGTGGACTCGCCTGAGTGAGGGCTCCCCTGAGTGTGCTCTTCCATGTGTGAGCGCTCACCTCAGTGGCCACTCCCCTTTGTGAGCGCTCCCCCTGAGTGTGCACTCCCCAATGTGTGCACTCCCTTGAGTGAGGACACCCCTGAGTGTGCACTCCCCTAAATGAGGACTCCCCTTCGTGTACACTCCCCTGAGTAAGCCAGTGAAACCCGTTTTGAGCCAGTCTGCTCCGGTTTAAAGCCGGAGTGGTCGGGTCTGAGCTGGTCAACGCTGGTTTGAGGTGGTCTGTTCCAGTTTGATCCGATTTAATCGGGGTATGGTCCGGTGTGATCC
>NW_027327276.1:0-16638 GCF_047675955.1 Chlorocebus sabaeus | reverse complement strand
AGCACTCCTCAGGAAATATAAAAGAACAGAAACTATAACAAACTGTCTCTCAGACCACAGTGCAATCAAACTAGAACTCGGGATTAAGAAACTCAATCAAAACTGCTCAACTAAATGGAAACTAAACAACCTGCTCCTGAATGACTACTGTTTACATAACGAAATGAAGGCAGAAATAAAGATGTTCTTTGAAACGAATGAGAACAAAGATACATCATACCAGAATCTCTGGACACATTTAAAGCAGTGTGTAGAGGGAAATTTATAGCACTAAATTCTCACAAGAGAAAGCAGGAAAGATCTAAAATTGACATCCTAATATCACAACTAAAAGAACTAGAGAAGCAAGAGCAAACACATTCAAAAGCTAGCAGAAGGTAAGAAATAACTAAGATCAGAGCAGAACTGAAGGAGACAGAGACACAAAAAACCCTTCAAAAAGTCAATGAATCCAGAAGCTGATTTTTTGAAAAGATTAACAAAATTGATAGGCAGCTAGCAAGACTAATAAAGAAGAAAAGAGAGAAGAATCAAATAGATGCAATAAAAAATGATAAAGGGGATATCACCACTGACCCCACAGAAATACAAAGTACCATCAGAGAATACTAAAAACACCTCTACATAAATAAGCTAGAAAACCTAGAGTAAATGGATAAATTCCTGGACACATACATTCTCCCAAGACTAAACCAGGAAGAAGTTGAATCCCTGAATAGACCAATAACAGGCTCTGAAATTAAGGCAATAATTAATAGCCTACCAACCAAAAAAGTCCAGGACCAGAAAGATTCATAGCCGAATTCTACCAGAGGTACAAGGAGGAGCTGGTACCATTCCTTCTGAAACTATTCTAATCAATAGAAAAAGAGGGAATCCTCCCTAACTCATTTTATAAGGCCAACACCATCCTGATACCAAAGCCTGGCAGAGACACAACATAAAAAAGAGAATTTTAGACCAATATCCCTGATGAACATCCATGCAAAAATCCTCAATAAAATACTGGTAAACCAAATCCACAGCACTTCAAAAAGCTTATCCACCATGATCAAGTGGGCTTCATCCCTGGGATGCAAGACTGGTTCAACATACACAAATCAATAAACATAATGCAGCATATAAACAGAACCAAAGACAAAAACCACATGATTATCTCAATAGATGCAGAAAAGGCCTTTGACAAAATTCAACAGCTCTTCATGCTAAAAACTTAATAAATTCAGAATTGATGGAACATATCTCAAAATAATAAGAGCTATTTATGACAAACCCACAGCCTATATCATATTGAATAGGCAAAAACCGGAAGCATTCCCCTTGAAAGCTAGCACAAGACAGGGATGCCCTCTTTCACCACTCCTATTCAACATAATGTTGAACTTCTGGCCAGGGCAACCAGGCAAAGAGAAAGAAATAAAGGATATTCAATTAGGAAAAGAGGAAGTCAAATTGTCCCTGTTTGCAGATGACATGATTGTATATTTAGAAAACCTCATCCTCTCAGCCCAAAATCTCCTTAAGCTGATAAGCAACTTCAGCAAAGTCTCAGGATACAAAATCAATTTGCAAAAATCACAAGCATTCTTATACACCAATGACAGACAAACAGAGAACCAAATCATAAGTGAACTCCCATTCACAATTGCTTCAAAGAGAATAAAATATCTAGGAATCTAACTTACAAGGGATGTGAAGGACCTCTTCAAGGAGAACTACAAACCACTGCTCAATGAAATAAAAGAGGACAGAAACAAATGGGAGAACATTCCATACATTCCATGCTCATGGATAGGAAGAATCAAGAATCAATATAGTGAAAATGGCCATACTGTGCAAGGTGATTTATAGATTCAATGCCATCCCCATTAAGCTACCAGTGACTTTCTTCACAGAATTGGAGAAAACTACTTTAAAGTTCATATGGAACCAAAAAAGAGCCCACATTGCCAAGACAATCCTAAGTCAAAAGAACAAAGCTGGAGTCATCACACTACCTGACTTCAAACTGTACTACAAGGCTACAGTAACCAAAACAGCATGGTACTGGTACCAAAACAGAGCTATAGACCAATGGAACAGAACAGAGCCCTCAGAAATAATACCACACTTCTACAACTATCTGATCTTTGACAAACCTGACAAAAACAAGAAATGGAGAAAGGATTCCCCATTTAATAAATACTGCTGGGAAAAGTGGCTAGCCATAAGTAGAAAGCTGAAACTGTATCCTTTCCTTACACCTTATACAAAAATTAATTCAAGATGCATTAGAGACTTAAATGTTAGACCTAAAACCATAAAAACCCTAGAAGAAAACCTAGGCGATACCATTCAGGACACAAGCGTGGGCAAGGACTTCATGTCTAAAACAACAAAAGCAATGGCAACAAAAGTCAAAATTGACAAATGGGATCTAATTAAACTAAAGAGCTTCTGCACAGCAGAAGAACCTATCATCAGAATAAACAGGCAACCTACAGAATGGGAGAAAATTTTTGCAATCTACTCATCTGACAAAGGGCTAATATCCAGAACCTACAAAGAACTCAAAGAAATTTACAAGAAACAAAAACCAAAAACAGTCTCATCAAAAAGCGGGCAAAGGATATGAACAGACACTTCTCAAAAGAAGACATTTATGTAGTCAACAGATACATGAAAAAATGCTCATCATCACTAGCCATCAAAGAAATGCAAATCAAGACCACAATGAGATATCGTCTCACACAAGTTAGAATGGTGATCATTAAAAAGTCAGGAAACAACAGGTGATGGAGAGGATGTGGAGAAATAGGAACACTTTTACACTGTGGGTGGAACTGTCAACTAGTTCAACCATTGTGGAAAACAGCATGGCGATTCCTTAAGGATCTAGAACTAGAAATACATTTGTCCCAGACATCCCATTACTGGCTATATCCCCAAAGGATTATAAATCATGCTGCTATAAAGACATGCACACATATGTTTATTGCGTCACTATTCACAACAGTAAAGACTTGGAACCAACCCAAATGTTCATCAATGGTAGACTGGATTAAGAAAATGTGGCACATATACACCATGGAGTACTATGCAGCCATAAAAGAGGATGAGTTCATGTCTTTTGTAGGGACATGGATGCAGCTGGAAACCATCATTCTCAGCAAACTACTGCAAGAACAGAAAACCAAACACCATATGTTCTCACTCATGGATGGGAATTGAACAATGAGAACACCTGGACACAGGAAGGGGAACATCACACACCAGGGCCTGTTGTGGGGTGGGGGGAGGAGGGAAGGATAGCATTAGGAGATACGCCTAATGTATATGACGAGTTAATGGGTGCAGCACACCAACATGGCATATGTATACATATGTAACAAACCTGCACTTTGTGCATATATTCCCTAGAATATAAACTATAATAAAATAAAATAATAAAATAAAAAAGGGATGATGAAAATAAATGAAATGTAACACACAGCATGTGAGATAATGTTTTAATACACATCTAAAAATGCCTTAAAGTTCAATAGAAATTAAATAAAATCTTCTAAAACTTGACAAAAGGAAACAACAAAAATTACAGACTGGAAAAGCCTGGCTGACTGGAGTGATGTCCTGTCTCAAGAAAGAACAAACAAACACACAAACAAGCAAAGGATTCTGAAAGCAGAGAATCAAACAGATATTTGTACACCGTTCTTCCTTCTTCCTGCTAGCACTCTTAGTAGTAGGAAAAGGCAAAAACAACCCAAATGTGTCACGAATTGCTTCATCAGTTTTTTTGGATCTGAAATACTGCCTCAATTTTCAGTTACTCATTGTGGGGTGGACCTGCACTTACCACATTTGGTCCAAAATTTTATGCTGATGAAGGTAGACCTGTCCTGCATTTTCAGAGGGACAGAATTCTGGTGTTTCTCCAGGTTCCTTGGCTTACCAGGAATGAAGATCCGGGAAGAATGTATGTGTGTATGTATGTATGTATGTATGTCCATAAGTATTTCCTGTTTTTAAATTTAAAAAATACGGGATACATGTGCAGAACGTACAGGTTTGTTATATAGGTATCCTTTGCCATGATGGTTTGTTGCACCTATTGACTCATCCTCTAAGTTCTCTTCCCTCACCCCCAGTCCCCAGCGGGCCGTGTTGTGTGTTGTTCCCCTCACTGTGTCCTTGTTTTCTCAAAGTTCAACTTTCACTTATTAGTGAGAACATGCGATGTTTGATTTTTTTGTTACTGTGTTAGTTTGCTCAGTATGATGGCTTCATCCATGTGCCTGCAAAAGACATGATCTCATTCCTTTTTATGACTGCATAGTATTTTATGGTGTATAGGTACCACATTTTCTTTATCCAGTCTAGCACTGAAGCGCATTTGGGTTGGTTTCATGTCTTTGCTATTGTATATAGTGCTGCAATAAACTTACATGTGCATGTGTCTTTATAGTGGAATGATTTATATTCCTTTGGGTATGTAGCCACTAATGGGATTACTGAGTCAAATGGTGTTTCTGGTTCTAGATCCTTGAGGAATCACCATGCTGTCTTCCACAATGGTTGAACTAATTTACAGTTTCCCCAACAGTGTAAAAGCGTTCCTCTTTCTTCTCAGCCTCACCAGCATTCATTGTTTCTTAACTTTTTAATAATCACCATTCTGATGGGTGTGAGATGGTATCTCATTGTAGTTTTGATTTTCACTTCTCTGATGATCAGTATTGTTGAGCTTTTAAAAAATATATTTGTTGGTTAGATAACTGTCTTCTTTTGATAAGTTTCTGTTCATATCCTTTGCTCACTTTTGATGGGGTTGTTTGGTTTTTTTGCTTGTAAATATGTTTAAGTTCCTTGTCAATTTTTGTTATTAGTCCTTTGTCCGATGGGTAGGTTGCAATAATTTTCTCCCATCCTGTAGGTTGATTGCTCATGCTGATGATAGTTTCTTTGCTGTGCAGAAGGTCTTTAGTTTAATTAGATCCGATTTATCAATTTTGGCTTTTGTTGCAATTGCTTTTGACATTTTTGTCATGAAATCTTTGTCCTTGCCTGTGTCCTGAATGATATTGTCTAGGTTTTCTTCTAGGGTTTTTATGGTTTTGGATTTTACATTTAAATCTTTAATCCAGCTTGAGTTAATTATTGTATAAGGTGTAAGGAAGGGGTCAAGTTTTGGTTTTCTGTATATGGCAAGCCAGTTTTCCCAGCATCATTTACTGAATAGGAGATCCTTTCTCCCTTGCTTGTTTTTGTCAGGTTTGTCAAAGATCAGGTGGTCATAGATGTGTGGTGTTTTTTCTGAGGTCTTTGCTCTGCTCCATTGGTCTATATGTCTGTTTTGGCAGCAGTAGCCTGCTGTTTTGGTACCGTAGCCTTCTAGTACAGTTTGAAGTTAGCGTAATGCCTCCAGCTTTGTTATTTTTGTTTATGATTGTCTTGGCTATATGGAGTATTCTTTGATTCCATATGACATTGCAAATAGTTCTTTCTAATTCTGTGAAAAATGTCAACGGTATTTTGATGGGTATAGCATTGAATCTATAATGTTTGGGCAGTATGGTCATTTTCACAATATTGATTCTTCCTATTCATGAGGATGGAATGTTTTTCCATTCGTCTGTGTCCTCTCTTATTACCTTGAGCAGTGGTTTGCAGTTGTCCTTGAAGAAGTCCTTCACATCCGTTGTACTCCTAGTTGTATTCCTAGGTATTTTACTCTCTTTGTAGCAATTGTGAATGGGAGTTCATTCTTGATTTGGCTCTCTGCTTGACTATTGTTGGTGTAATGGAATGCTTGTGATTTTTGCACAATGATTTTGTATCTTGAGACCTTGGTGAAGTTGCTTATCAGTTCAAGAAGTTTTTCGGTTGAGATGATGGGGTTTTCTAAATAGGAAGTCATGTCATCTGCAATCAGAGACAAGTTGACTTTCTCTCTTCCTATTGGAATACCCTTTATTTCTTTCTATTGCCTGATTGCCCTGGCAAGAACTTCCAATACTATGTTGAATAGAAGTGGTTACAGAGGGCTTCCTTGTCTTGTACCGGTTTTCAAATGGAATGCTTCCAGCTTTTGCCTATTCTTTATGATATTGGCTGTATGAAATAGCTCTTATTATTTTAAAGTATGTTCCATCAATACGTAGTTTATTGAGAGTTTTTAACAGGAAGGGATGTTGAATTTTATCAGAGGCATTTTTGCGTGTATCAAAATAATTGTCTGGTGTTTGCCTTTGGTTCTGTTTACGTGATCAATTACATTTATTGATTTGTGTATGTTGAATCAGCCTTTCACCCCAAAGATGCAGCCCACTTGATCGTGGTGGATAAGCTTTTTGATGTGCTGCTGGATTCGGTTTGCCAGTATTTTATTGAGAATTTTTGCATCGATGTTCATCAGGGATAATGGCCTGAATTGAGCAGGTGTGTGTGTGTGTGTGTGTGTGTGTGTTTACCTCGGTTTGCCAGTAGGTTGATGTGTGTGTGTGACGTGTGTGTGTGTGTGCGTGCGTGTGTGTGTGTGTGTGAATGTGTGATAGAGAGCCAAATTAGGGCAGAGGAGGCTCCCCGGCCTGTCATGACATTGAATGTTCTGAATTCAAGATGCTCTAATGGACTGTGTCAGTTGGCCTTCAGCCAGGAGGTGGTGCTTGCAAAAGACTGCCAGCTGTGGTGGTAGTGGTGAGATTTGGACTTGCCTTATGTTACCCATGGGAGGTACTCTGGTGTCTCAGGGAACGGGTAGAGCCAAAGGGCTTCTAAAAGTTTCTTCTGTTATTTGTGTTAATCTACCAGGGTAGGTGGTTGAGCAAAACCAAGTGGCAACTAGGTCAGGTAAAGTGATGCTCTGGCTCTCTACGTGTGGGACAAGCAGTGGCTCCAGTGGGAATTGGAAGGCAGTTCTTAGGCCACTGGGGTAATTTTCCAGAGAGAAGTGAAGCTGCCTCTGCCTCTGTACAAGGAGAGTCCATATGAAGAATGGGGAGTAGCAGCTTGGCAGTAAGCCCCATCCAGCTCCCACATCCTTGGCAAGGCAGGTCTCACACCCACAGTGTTCCACTGGGAGTAGTTAGCTAAGTTTCAAGAAGTCTAAACTCAGAGCTCAAAACTGACCCATACCATAATCCTCTCCTATTGAGACAGTAACTGCAGCCTTCAGGCCAAACCCCTCCTGATCCACCTGCAGAGCAGGGGCATCCAGCTCCTGTGCTTGCTGCTGCATCACACGTCCCACTCACCTCTCAGTTCTGGCCTGGGGAGTTTGTCCCCACAGAAATTATATCAAACATTTCTGTTGGGAGGTTCTCTCAACCTGTGACCACCATTTGAGTTAGCTGGCAGATTTCTGGGAGGTCCTCTCTGAGGTAGAATCAGAAATGGCTTCCCTCCATCCTGCCAGAAACTGGGAACGTGCTGGAGACTCAAAGCACATCCCAATGCCACTCCTCATATACTCGTCACTCTTCACTGAATCAACTCCAGCCCTGAGTACGATTAAGGCCTTCCCCCATGGCCTAGATTGATAGGTTTCCCATTGGAAGTGTATATCTTACAGTCAGTTTATCCCCATCTCACACCCTGGAAACTCAAAATTTTCTGCCTAGCTTATGGTGTAAGCTGCATCCTGCTGCTTCTTTCAAATGGTCTGTGGTTTATTTCAATTTTCCTGTTAAGTTCCTGTGTTGCTTCTTGAAAGAAAGTTCAGTGTGAATCTCTACACACCATTTTGTCTTTCCAAGTGCAAAAGGCAGGCTAACAATGCCTTCAATCCACCATCTTGGAAAACAAAAGTAACAGTTTTCTCATTTTTAAAGGTTTTGTTAAGATCTGTTAATGACTCACAAAGAAATAGTATTGGGTATATTTGAAATTAGTATTTATTCATTTATGTTGATAAGTGAAAACACAAGATGGTTATCAAGATGGAAGTACTTAATATGTATATTTCAATATTCTTAGATGCAAATAACTTCACTTTTGATGTATTTTTATTTTACATCAGTTTCATTTCAACTTAGGTTTAAGGGGTTCTTGATAATCTGACATGATAAGTGGTGTTGGAATTGGCATTAAAATCCACCATGCTCTACAGCACTTCATCCTTCTTCGGCAGTCACCAATTTGATCTTCTACTACTTTGCAGACATCTCTTCTGCAAACACCAGACAAATTGAGACAATGACCTTCAGCAGCACCCAAACCACCTCTTACTGCAGGAAAGAAGATCCAGTGAGATAGTCCACAAATGGAATGTAAATCCATAAATACTCTTAAGTAACAGAATAAATTTAGTATGAGCATTTTTATGTGGGAGCTTTTGAAATGGTTGCTGCTCATATGTCAGAGACACATGCAGATTAAGAAAGGTAGTAGTTCCGATCCTGGTTTGGCACAATAGTCACGGTATTTTTGGTGGGGGAAAAGGGATGTGGGAGGGGATGGTACATCTTCATCTTTTCCTCTGGGTTTTCTCTCAGAAATGGCTGTTGCTTACTGCAAGGCAAAAATGCCAGTGTCTTCTGCCAGAGAGGGTTACTGAGGGCCATGGTGGTTCCACCTTGTGGCTGATACTGATAGTCCCTTTCTGCTTTTTTCGTTCCTAGCCAAAAAAGATGTTTCTGCTGTCTCAGGTATGCTGATTTCAGGAGTTGTTTTTTCTATATTGCTATTCGTTTTTGTTTTTTTTTTTTTTGTTTTTTTATTCTTTCACTCTCTCTCTCTCTCTCTCTTTTTTTTTGGCTTCACTGTGTTGCCGTAGTTTCTTAAGTGGTCCCTTGAACCCTCCCAGCGCTATTTTGGTTTGTACATAGCTATCTATAAATTTTTTCTTGGGGGAAGTGTAGAGTTAAAGGCTGGTGTATCCTGCTTTTGCTCCCCCGAGTGATTTTATTCCCCCAAGGTAATATTTCAGGCTTTCAATTTATTCGTGCTTTCATCTGTTCAAACAAGTGGAAATTACTTTTTCTCTCCACATTTAGATTTGCTCTATCTACTTTCATTGCTAATAGTGTCTTAGTCATAGGATAGATTAGTTAGAAAAAAGTATATTTTTAACATTATAAATGATCCTTTCAATTTGTGTCCAAAAGTGGAAAATATTAGAAAGCTTGACATTTATTATTGTGTCCAGACCAGTATTTCCTCCAGTTAACCTTTATTACAACAAAGATAATTTAATGAAGATCTCTCTAATGGTAAAGCTGGTGGCTTTGTGCTATTATAATATCCTTAAAGTGACAGTCTGGTGGAAAGACCAACTAAAGCAAGGGTTAGGAGAAAAACAGTTATTACTTTCATTTTGGTCTCACTCTGCATTAAGAGTTTTCATTGTGTCAAAGATTTATTATTAAGTAGCCTAATGTTCATTTAATAATAAATGGATCCTATTAAATATGATTTTTAAAATTATAATCACATTACTTTTATTCACATCTGTCTACTGATGCCATTCACAGATGAGAATGGTATAACGTTATTTTATTTTTTTCATTTTGCCACATCTTTATTTACTTAGGTTTATGCTGTATCGAACAATGCATGTGTGGGAGTAATGGGTGATTCAGGAATGCATGAGGGGGAGGTTTAAGCTCTTTAACTTTGAACAATTAAAATTAGCAATATAATATTGAAATACATGCATAACACTCAAGTGATACTTTCAAAATAGTGTATGTTTCCTCTTTTTATTTGTAGCTTTTAAACTCAGCTAGAAGTATTCTATTTCTTTTAGGCACCATAAGTCTGAAAGTCTGTAGTGAAAGCTACGAGTAGTAAATGATGCTAATTCATGTGCTCCCACCTGTGGAGGAATTGAATGTCTTAGATAAAAAAAAGATGGTGCAATTGGTGTACCAAGTATCTTAGAATACAATTTGGTGGTGTTTTTTCTGTTTTTGTAGCAGAGTAACATATACACTATATCTAAGTCATCAAGTTATTTAAATATGCGTTTAAACAGGGAGAACTGAAAATAATACTGTGAATCCTGGTAAGCATTTAAAAATAATGAGGAGAATATTGCCTTTATGAAGTCAAAATTTATCTGAATACAACCCACATAGCAATTTCATAGCAAAACACTTCCTTTTATCCTATTAAAGTCAGAAGGAAAAGAAGAATTCCCACTGTCAATGCTGTATTAATATAGTTCTAAAAGTTTTGAACAATGAAACATATTGTAAGAAGAGAAGTCAGAGGAGATTTGAGCCCATTGTTTTTCCTCTCCTTCTATACCTCCCAACATACCATTGGAATGTTGTAACATTTTGAAGAATCTATAGTAGTGTCGCAAATCATAGAATACTATGAATGCATCTGAATCTGAGATATCCCCAAAAGATACAAAATAGGTGTGACTAGAATGAAAGAAAGATTTAGGCTTTTGGCCATGACTGCAAGTGAGCTGCTCTCAAGTGACTGCTGCTATAGAACATATATATAGTAGAGGATCTCTTTGAAACATTTCTAGCCCTGAAAATGGTTAGGCAAGTTCTTAAAATATCTCCTCTTTCAAACACAAAAATAGTCTGTGAACTGGTGCTTGAGCAGTGGGCACTTTGTATTGGATAGCTGATGGAGGGGGTGAGGGTTTCCCAGATCTTCTGGGAAGATCTGCTATGATCAGTAATGCTAATGATGGTACTACTGACTCTTGGGCCATCAGAAGTTCCAGTTTGTTAATGCTGAAACTTCTATATTGAGTTAAAGCATTGAGTTAGCTTCACAGAGGAAGTCTGGATAATAGCATTCTCATTTCAGACCATAAAATGATGTCAGGTTAAGGATGAACAATGAGTTCAGTATTAAAAATGATCAGGTAAGCAAGACACCATGAATAAAAGTTAATGAAATGAATAGCATATCTAGACCCTTTAAAACTAGATGTATTGAAATCGTCAATGTGGAGAAATAATTAAGCAGGTATGTATCAATTGTTTAAAGAAACAATCTACTATTACAAAGATGTAAAAACAATAGTAAAACAATATAGATGATAGAAAAAACGGGCAGGTCTGGCTGGGCGTGGTGGTTCATGCCTGTAATCCCAGCATTTTGGGAGGCCAAGATGGGTGGATCACGAGGTCAGGAGTTCAAGACCAGCATGCCCAAGATAGTGAAACCTTGTCTCTACTAAAAAAATATATATATAAAAATTAGCCGAGCATGGTGGCAGGTGCCTGTAGTCCCAGTTACTCAGGAGGCTGAGATAGAAGAATCGCTTGAACCCGAGAGGTGGAGGTTGCAGTGAGCCAAGATCGCACCACTGCACTCCAGCCTGGGCAACAGAGCGAGACTCCATCTCCAAAAAAAAAAAAAAAAAAAAAAAAGGCAGGTATGAAACAAAAAATAATTTAAAAATAAATGCAAGTTATTAATGATATATTAGATACAGGCAAGAGGATAACTAGTGAAGAAAAAAATGTTTAAATGATATACCCAGAATTTAGCATGGAAACACAAGGTCTAACATTTATTTAATTCAAATATGGGGGGAGAGAAGTGTAAAAGGATTCACCATTTCAAGAGATTCTCAAAAAGAAATTAAGAAAAGGTATAAATCCATTGATTCAAAGAATTTATTTCTAACAGATGATATAAAAATAAACTCACTTTAGTTAAATTATAAAACATTAAAACCAAACACCAGACCATACAAACATTGAAAAAAGGATAATTTATAATGAAATAATATTTATCTGATTATTATAGTAAAGTAAAAACTAAAAATGAGTAAACTAGTATCAACAAATGTTGAGAGCAAATAACTGTTAATATAGAATTGGGTACTCAGTAATGCTGTCTTTCAAGATCAAAAATCACAATATGAAATTGACAGATAAAAATGAAAATTGTTCACTACCAAGAGATCTGCAGCAAATAAAATTTCAAAGGCTACATATCAGAAAGAAAGAACTTAACCCAAAAGCTGATATTAGAGTCAACTTGGAATTCCATAAATATCACTAAACTGATGATAATAGTAACACTTTCTGACACATGGTGATTCTGAAAAGAAGTGAACTTTTACTTTTGTTTAGAATGTAGAAAGTTATAGAAAAATGCTCTTGCCCTGACAAAGAGAATAAGCTGGATAATCTATAGATCATAGATTTCATTTTAAAACACAGAACTGAGGCCTCAAAAAAAGCTAATTAACTTAAATTCAGAGTGATGAAGCCCTGCTGAAAAAAGAACGGATCCACACATGCTTTGTGCCTAGCTGAGTTGCAGCAGCAGAAGCAGGAGGAAGCTGCCCTTGGTGGAGATAACAAGGAAACAAGTGAATCTCCAGCAAATGTTGAAAGGCTGAGTGTGGGCTTGTGATAGTTTAGCATCATCAGTAGGGGCCCAAACACACTCACTCTCACTCACTCTCCCTCACTAATGCTTTCTTTCTTTCTTTCTTTCTTTTTCTTTCTTTCTTTCTTTCTTTCTTTCTTTCTTTCTTTCTTTCTTTCTTTCTTTCTTTCTTTCTTTCTTTCTTTCTTTCTTTCTTTCCTTCTTTCTTTTCTTTCTTTCTCTTTCTTTCTTTCTTTCCTTATTTCTTTCTTTTCTTTTCTTTCTTTCTTTCTTTCTTTCTTTCTTTCTTTCTTTCTTTCTTTCTTTCTTTCTTTCTTTCTTTCTTTCTTTCTTTCTTTCTTTCTTTCTTTCTCTCTCTCTCTCTCTCTCTCTCTTTCTTTCTTTCTTTCTTTCTTTCTTTCTTTCTCTCTCTCTCTCTCTCTCCTTCCTTCCTTCCTCCCTCCCTCCCTCCCTCCCTCCCTCCCTCCCTCACTCCCTTCCTTCCTTTCTCTCTCTCTCTCTCTCTCTCTCTCTCTCTCTCTCTTTCTTTCTTTGGAGTCTCACTCTGTCGCCTAGGCTGGAGTGCAATGGCGCAATCTTGTCTCACTGCAACCTCTGCAAATATAATAATAAATGCTGCTGAAATTCAATCCTGTCAGATCTAACTGCCTGCATATAAATTTCCAGGTCCCACAAAGACATCTCATTGAGGTCACATTCTGTTGTATTCTTACTTTGTATCTTGAGATGACTTGGTGGGACATGGAAACTTATATGTAGGCAGTTTGATCTAACAGGATTGAATTTCAGCAGCACCCATTATTATATCCACTCACTAGATCAAAAAACATGGATGGAATCTTATCAACAGGAGCTACTGCTAAATGAGTCTCTTTTCTATTTTTCCCTATTATTATCCTAGTGAAGCTGTAAATATTAGGTTCTTGAACCCACAGGACTGATTCTAGGATCTTGTCTGGCCAGGGATATAGCCTTCTAATCTGCAGAACCTTGTAGTAATCAGCTACCAACTTACCTGGGGATAAAAGAATTGAAAAAAGAAGGAGAATAAGAAGAAGCAAATGGAGTCTCATGGCTGAAAGGCCAGCATCAATGTGGGTTGAGCCTGGAGTCTCTGGACATCGTGGGTCTGGGCCTTTTTATGATGCTGTCTGAGTCTGTGATTTGTTCTTGGTTAGTAGAGCCTAACGAAAAGAGAATAACTAAATCTCCCACAAGAAACTTCCAGGGACACACAAGTACATAAATGTGGTGATATCTCAATGGATGAGAAAGCAGGTGAATGCTATTTATTTCCAAAAGACTCAGGATGTCTTGTTGTCACCTGCTTTCTTTATTATTTTCAACATACACATGCAATAATCATTGCTCTTACTTTAAGTATAAAGTATTGTTTGCCAGGAAATATAGTAGGACCTGAAGTAAAATTGTTATACAAAAACTGTACACAATTAATGGATATAGTTTGGCAAATTTGCACATAGATATTACTCTTGTTATCACAACCAATATCCAGGTAATAATATATCCATCACCTCCAAGTGCTTCCTACGTTCCTTTATTGTTGTTGTTGTTGTCGTCGTCAAAACCCCTAAGATCGACCCTCTTAACAAATTGTTAAATACAAAATACCTCAGTAATAACTATAGGTACTATGTTTTAGAGCCTATCTTTGTAATTGACTCATTTTGCATAGCTTTAACCGTTGAACAATAACTCCCCATATTGCTCTTTCCCACTCAATAAAATACCAAACTCTTTTAAAGCACATTCTATGTAATCCACTTTATGAAGCTTTTTCTAACATTCTTTTGTCTGCTCCCCCTCAGTAAAGGGAACAACTAACATAACAATTACCTATATTGGATTTTTGTGTCTCTTACATGTATTCCTGCATGAACCCATGTAACACTTTATCTCCCATTATCTTAATATGAAGTAAAATAAAACTTGAAATGATTTTAAAAATGAAATCACAGAAGGGCTTTGTAAAAGTATGATGTACCATTGCTTAGTTGTAAGAATTCAAGTGACATTAGGGGTTTTAAACATCTTTTGTTTTGATTTGTTCTTTGCTCGTAAACCTTGTGTCTTGCATATTGTGGGCACAGTGTCTTTCCCAGCTATTTGCTTGGGGAAGATCAGTTAGAGTTACAATGAACATCAAAGGCTATCTTGTCTAGTGACTTACCTTAGAGATGAGGAAATGAGCTGAGGGAAAGGAAGAAACTTGCCCAAGATCACCCAGTGATCAAGTGAGGAAGGTGATAGGGACAGCACTAACGCTTGCTATTCTGAGCCTCGTTCTATTTTCCACTCTGGCCCCTTCTCTGTTTCCTCCTCTCTTCCCCAGCCTTCTAAAGAAAACTTTGCAGTTCTGCTGCAATGTCTACCTAAGGACATCCTGAGGAGACCCCACTTTTCATTAGACTGCTTTTTTAAGCACTGTCCTGAATTTTCTTCTTCAGTCTTGTTGCATCCCATTTTCGGCGATAAGTAATGCTTCTGCTGTGCTGTTCTATCCAATTAGTTTTTTTCTATTTTCATTGAGTGAAAATTAAAACAACAGAAAACATCAGTTTATCTAAATTTGGAAGTTTTAAAACGATTAAAATTTCCTGGGGATATGGATGTAAGCCATATATTTTAAAATATTTTTCATTTTCAAAATTAAAAATCAAACCTATATATTTAGCCAGGGTGACTACTTGATAACTACTAATCAGATAGGTCTTCAGTAATGCCACAAGGTTAATACACTTATAAATCAATTCCCTGGTGTTTTGTGCTACTGAGTTAATACAATTTGATACGGTATCACCTTTAACCAGGCTTTGAGGAGTCACACAAAGGAACAGCACAACAGAACCATAGGGTGGGATGTGTGGGGAAACCGAGATGTAAAACACAGCCTTGACTCTGACATTTACTCCACTGTTGGGAAAAGTACTTCAATTCCCAGGGCCTTAATATTTTCCTGTATAAAACAGGAAAAATAGAGCCATCTTTAACGTTTTGTCAAATCTTGTTGCTGAGTGATTTTATAGTGTCTGCAGCTATCCTCTCTGCTAATCACAACAAGGTTAACTAACTGTTCTTTTGTTTAGGTAAAGATATTTCTGCATTTGTTTACAAATACTTATTCTTCCCTTCCCAAAAAAGGAAATATTTTAAAGATAATTTATAAGATGTTCAGAGTCTCTTACATATCAACTCTTCAAAATGTGGTAGAGTAGCTTAACCCTGTCCCTAAGAGTATAGATTCAGATCAGCCTGTTTGTAATTAACCCCCAAACCTATGTGGAGTGTGGCATAGATAATATATTTCAAACACATGAAAAGGCGCATGTGCACACACACACACACACAGACAGTATTACTAAGGCAGAGGTGCAGATGAAAATATTGGATAGACAGCTCAAAACTCTTAGTGCTAAAATAATCCTAATAACTTTCCTTCCAAAGTCACCACTGACAATCAGATCTCTTAAAGGTTGGTGCCTTAGGTTTTTGAACTTTGTGTAACTTTTGACTTTCTTATTTGGTTGTATGCTATTTATCTCATAGAAAGAAACTTCATCCTATGCCAGTGCTGTATTGTAGGGGCTTGTGGACGTTTTTCTGGTCTATAGCCATCCAGGTTACTGGCCTCTGACTTCTTAGGAGCAAGGCCATCACATGCTTTTGTTCTTTCCTTCTTCCTTGTAAAGGCCCGACATACAGTGGGTGCTTAACAAATATTTGATCAACTGAACTCATTTTCCACCTCCGTTCTCTCCCACTTCAATCTCTCCCTTTTACTTTTTCCAGATTAGTTTTCCTACAGCAAAATGGGAATTGTCCAAAAACTGCCCTTCATCTTTACAACTTGAAGGATTCATTACCCTAAGCAATCCTTTGAAATTGACTATCACAGACTAGATAAAAAGTCTGGGTTCACCAAGAACAGGTATGTGTGCCATTATATTTTCTGTTGAAAGCTTTGGAAAGTGTCTTTTAGCAAACAACATAAAGCATAGAATTTGACCGTTCCTGACAATGTAAAAGGATCATCCACATTCTCACATGTCCATGGCTACTTTCCCACTCCTTCCCCAACCTTGAAACCCTGAATTCAAAAGAAAACATAAGAAGATAGTATGCCTCATGTAAGGCAACAGGTTGCTTAATCTTTCTTGCCTCTACACATTAATCCCCATATCGCAGGAGGTGAACACCCAGTCTGATATCTTTCCTAGTATGCATGGGGAGAGGGGATAATATTATTCCCAATATTGCAGAAGATGTACACGGCCCCCCATGATATTGTCCTTAATATTCCAAGGCACAGAAGACGATGTTACT
>NW_027327275.1:0-16668 GCF_047675955.1 Chlorocebus sabaeus | reverse complement strand
GTTTGAGTCCGTTTTGAGCCGGTCTGCTCCGTTCTCGTTTGAGCCGGTCAAAACCTGTTTGAGCCAGTCTGGTCCAGTTTGAGTCCAGTTTGAGCCAGTCAAAACAGGTTTGAGCCGGTCTGGTCCGGTTTGAGTCTGGTTTGATTCCGGTTTGTGCCGGTCTGGTCGAGTTTGAGCCGGTGAAACCCGGTTTGAGCCCGTCTCGTAAGGGTTGGGCTGGTCAAAACTGGTTGGAGCCAGTCTAATACGGTCAAAACATGTTTGAGCCGGTCTGCTAGGATTTGAGTAAGGTTTGAGGCGGTAAAAACCGGTTTCAGTCCGGTGTGAGCCGGTCTGTTCCGTTTCGGTTTGAGTCCGATTTAAGCCGATCAAAACCGGTTTGAGCCGGTCTGATTCGGTTTGAGACTGACAAAACCGGTTTGAGTCGGTGTAATACGGTCAAAATAGGTTTGAGACGGTCTGGTCCGGTTTGAGACCGGTTTCAGCCGTTCAAAACCGGTTTGAACCGGTCTGGTCTGGTTTGAACCGGATTGAGCCGGTCTGGTATGGTTTGAGAAGGGGAAAAAAGGTTTGAGCCGGTCTGGTCCCGTTAGAGTCCGGTTTGAGCCGGTTAAAACCGGTTTCAGCTGGTCTGGTTTGTTTTGAGCAGGTCTTGTCCGGTTTGAGCCCGTCAAAACCAGTTGGAAACGGTCGTGGCCGGTTTGAGCTGGTTTGAGCCGGTCTGGTCTAGTTTTAGCCAGTTTGAGCCGGTCTCTTATTGTTGGAGCCGGTCTGTTCCAGTTTGAGTCCGATTTGACCCGTTCAAAACTGATATGAGCCCGGTCTGGTCCGGTTTGAGTCCCGTTTGAGACAGTCAAAAATGGTTTGAGCTGGTCTGGTCCGGTTTGAGTCAGGTTTGAGCCAGTCAAAACGGGTTTGAGCCGTTCTGGCCTGGTTTGGTCTGGTCAAACCATGTTTAACTCTGGTTTGAGCCGGTCAAACCTGGTTTGAGCCGTTCTGGTCCGGTTTGATACGGCTTGAGGCAGTCTGGTCTCGTTTGAGCCGGTTAAAACCGGTTTTAGCAGGTCTGGTCCGGTTTGAGTCCGGTTTGAGCCGTTCAAAACCTGGTAGACCCGGTCTGGTCCGTAATGAGACGGTTAAAACCGGTTTGAGCCAGTCTACAAGCCGGTCTCGTGCAGTTTGAACCGGTTGGAGCCAGTCAAAACATGTTTGAGTCCGTTTTGAGGCGGTCTGGTCCGTTGCAGTTTGAGCCGGTCAAAACCGGTTTGAGCCGGTCTGGCCTGGTTTGATCCGGTTTGAGCCGGTTCGGTCTGGCTTTAGACCGGTTTGAGCCGGTCAAAACCGGTTTCATCCGGTCTGGTTCGGTTTGAGGCGGTCTGGTCCGGTTTGAGCCTGTCAAAACCGATTGGAACCGGTGTGGGCCTGTTTGAGTCCGTTTTGAGCCAGTCAAAACCGGTTTGAGCCGGTCTGGCCTGGTTTGATCTGGTCAAAACTCATTTGAGTCCGGTTTGAGCCGGTGAAAACCGATTTGAGATGTTCTGGTCCGGTTTGAGAAAGTTTGAGCCGTTCTGGTCTGGTGTGAGCCGGTTTGAGCCGGTCTGTTCCTGTTTGAGCCCGTCTGTTCTTGTTTGAGTCCGGTTTGAGCCGTTCAAAACTGGTTTGAGGCGGTCTCGTCCGGTTTGAGTCCGGTTTCAGCCGGTCAAAACCGGTTTGAGCCGGTCTGTTCTGGTTTGAGCATTTTTGAGCCAGTCAAAAGAGGTTTCAGCCTGTCTGGTCCGGTTTGAGGCCGGTTTGAGCAGGTCAAATCCGGTTTCAGTCGGTCTGGTTCGGTTTGAGCCGGTCTGGTCCAGTTTGAGCCTGTCATAACCGATTGGAACCGGTCTGGGCAGGTTTGAGTCCGGTGTGGGCCAGTCAAAACCGGTTTGAGCCTATCTGGTCGGGTTTGAGTCCCGTTTGAGCAGGTCAAAACCGTTTTGAGACAGTCTGGTCAGGTTTCATCCAGTCAAAACAGGTTTGAGACGGTTTGAGCCGGTCAAAACCAGTTTGAGCCGGTCTGGTCGGGTTTGATCCGGTTTGAGCTGTTCTGGTCTGGTTTGAGCCGTTCAAAACCGGTTTCAGCCGTTCCGGTCCGATTTTAGTCTGGTTTGAGCCTGTCAAAACCGGTTTCAGGCGGTCTGGTCCCGTTATAGTCCGGTTTGAGCCGGTTAAAACTGGTTTCAGCTGGTCTGGTTTGTTTTGAGCAGGTCTGGTCCGGTTTGAGAATGTCAAAACCGGTTGGAAACGGTCGTGGCCAGTTTGAGCCAGTTTGAGCCGGTGTGGTCTACTTTTAGCCGGTTTGAGCTTGTCTGTTCCTGTTTGAGGCGGTCTGTTCCAGTTTGAGTCCGATTTGAGCCGTTCAAAACCGGTATGAGCCTGTCTGGTCCGGTTTGAGTCCGGTTTGAGCCAGTCAAAAAAGGTTTGAGCTGGTCTGGTCCGGTTTGAGACCGATTTGAGATGGTCAAAACCGGTTTGAGCCGGTCTGGCCTGGTTTGATCAGGTCAAAACCCGTTTGAGCCGTTCTGGTCCGGTTTGATACGTCTTGAGGCAGTCTGGTCTCGTTTGACACGGTTCAAACCAGTTTTAGCCGGTCTCGTCCGGTTTGAGTCCGGTTTGAGCGTTCAAAACCTGGTAGACCCGGTCTGGTCCGTAATGAGACAGTTAAAACCGGTTTGAGCCAGTCTAAGAGCCGGTCTGCTGCGGTTTGATCCGGTTGGAGCCGGTCAAAACACGTTTGAGTCCGTTTTGAGGTGGTCTGGTCCGTTCCAGTTTGAGCCGGTCAAAACCTGTTTGAGCTGGTCTGGTCTGGTTTGATCCGGTTTGAGCTGGTCCAGTCAGGTTTTAGTCCGGTTTGAGCCGGTCAAAACCGGTTTCAGCTGGTCTGGTTCGGTTTGAGCCGGTCTGGTCTGGTTTGAGCCTGTCAAAACCGATTAGAACCAGTCTGAGGCCGGTTTGAGCAGGTTAAAACCGGTTTGAGCTGTTCTAGTCCGATTTGAGTCAGGTTTGAGTCCGGTTTGTGCCGGTCTGGTCCAGTTTGAGCCGGTCAAAACAGGTTTGAGACCGTCTCATCCGGTTTGGGCTGGTCAAAACTGATTTGAGCCGGTCTAATATGGTCAAAACCTGTTTGAGCCAGTCTGCTCGGATTTAAGTCCGGTTTGAGGCAGTAAAAACCGGTTTCAGTCCGGTTTGAGCCGGTCTGTTCTGCTCTGGTTTGAGTCCGGTTTAAGCCGATCAAAACCGGTTTGAGCCGGTCTGGTTCAATTTGGGATGGTCAAAACCGGTTTGAGCCAGTCTGATACGGTCAAAATAGGTTTGAGCCGGTCTGATCCGGTTTGAGTCCGGTTTGAGCAGGTCAAAACCGGTTTGAGCCGGTCTGGTTCGGTTTGTGCCGCTCTTGACCGGTTTGAGCCTGTCAAAACCGATTGGAACCAGTCTGTGCCCGTTTGAGTCATGTTTGAGCCAGACAAAACCGGTTTGAGCCGGTGAAAACCGGTTTGAGATGTTCTGGTCCGGTTTGAGCCGGTTTGAGCCGTTCTTGTCTGGTGTGAGCCGGTTTGAGCCGGTCTGTTCCTGTTTGAGCCGGTCTGTTCCTGTTTGAGTCTGGTTTGAGCCGTTCAAAACCGGTTTGAGGCGGTCTCGTCCGGTTTGAGTCCGGTTTCAGCCAATCAAAACCGGTTGGAACTGGTCTGGGCCTGTTTGAGCCCGTTTTGAGCCAGTCATAACCGGTTTGAGCCGGTCTGGCCTGGTTTCATCCGTTCAAAACCCGTATGAGTCTGGTTTCAGCCGGTGAAAACCGGTTGGAGATGTTCTGGTCAAGTATGAGCCGGTTTGAGCTGGTCTGGTCTGGTTTGAGCCGTTTTGAACTGGTCTGTTCCTGTTTGAGCCGGTCTGTTCCTGTTTGAGTCCGGTTTGACACGTTCAAAACCGGTTTGAGCCTGTCTTGTCCGGTTTGAGGCTGGTTTCAGCCGGTCAAAACCGGTTTGAGCCGGTCTGGTCCGGTTTGAGTCCGGTTTGAGCCAGTCAAAACAGGTTTGAGACGGTCTGGCCTGGTTTGATCAGGTCAAAACCCATATGAGTCCGGTTTGAGCCGGTGAAAACAGGTTTGAGATGTTATGGTCTGGTTTGAGCCGGTTTGAGTCGTTCTGGTCTGGTGTGAGCCGGTTTGAGCTGGTCTCTTCCTGTTTGAGCCGGTCTGTGCTTGTTTGAGTCCGGTTTGAGCCGTTCAAAACTGGTTTGAGGTGGTCTCGTCCGGTTTGAGTCCGGTTTCAGCCGGTCAAAACCGGTTTGAGCCGGTCTGTTCCGGTTTGAGTTCTTTTTGAGCCAGTCAAAACAGATTTGAGCCGGTCTGGTCCGGTTTGAGTCCAGTTTGAGCAGGTCAAATCCGGTTTCAGTCGGTCTGGTTCCGTTTGAGCCGGTCTGGTCCAGATTGAGCCTGTCATAACCGATTGGAACCGATCTGGGCCGGTTTGAGTCCGGTTTGAGCCGGTCAAAACCGGTTTGAGCCGGTCTGGCCTGGTTTGATATGGTCAAAACCCATATGAGTCCGGTTTGAGCCAGTGAAAACCGGTTTGAGATGTTCTGGTCCGGTTTGAGAAGGTTTGAGCCGGTCTGGTCTGGTGTGAGCCGATTTGAGCCCATCTGTTCCTGTTTGAGCAGGTCTGTTTCTGTTTGAGTCCGGTTTGAGCCGTTCAAAACCGTTTTGAGCCGGTCTAGTCAGGTTTGAGTCCTTTTTGAGCCAGTCAAAACAGGTTTGAGCCGGTCTGGTCCGGTTAGAGTCCAGTTTGAGCCGGTCAAAACCGGTTTCAGCCGGTGTGGCCTGGTTTGATCTGGTCAAAACACGTTTGACTCTGGTTTGAGCCCGTCAAAACTGGTTTGAGCCGTTTTGGTCCGGTTTGAGCCCGGTTTGAGCCGGTCAAAATCGGTTTGAGCCGGTCCGGCCTGGTTTGATCTGGTCAAAACCCGTTTGAGTCCGGATTGAGCCGGTCAAAACCGGTCTGAGCCGGTCTGGTCCGGTTTGTGTCCGGTTTGAGTCCGGTTTGTGCCGGTCTGGTGCAGTTTGAGCCGGTCAAAACCGGTTTGAGCCCGTCTCGTGCGGTTTGAGCCAGTCAAATCTGGTTTGAGCCGGTATAATACGGTCAAAACATGTTTGAGCCGGTCTGCTCGGATTTGAGTCCGGTTTGAAGCGCTAAAAACCGGTTTAAGTCCGGTTTGAGCCGGTCTGTTCCGTTCCGGTTTGAGTCCGGTTTAAGCCGATCAAAACCAGTTTGAGCCGGTCTGTTTCAGTTTGAGACGGTCAAAACCGGTTTGAGCCTGTCTAATACGGTCAAAAGAGGTTTGAGATTGTCTGGTCCCTTTTGAGTCCGGTTTCAGCCGTTCAAAACCGGTTTGAGCCGATCTGGTCTGGTTTGAACCGGTTTGAGCAGGTCTGGTCTAGTTTGAGAAGGTGAAAACCGGTTTGAGCCGGTCTGGTCCCGTTATAGTCCGGTTTGAGCCGGTTAAAACCGGTTTCAGCTGGTCTGGTTTGTTTTGAGCAGGTCTGATCAGGTTTGAGCCTCTCAAAACCGGTTGGAACCGGTCGGGGCCGGTTTGAGTCCGGTTTGAGCCGGTCCAAACCGGTTCGAACCCGTGTGGCCAGGTTTGACACGGTCAAAACACGTATGAGTCCGGATTGAGCCTGTGAAAACCGGTTTGAGATGTTCTGGTCTGGTTTCAGCCAGTTTGAGCTGGTCTGGTGTGGCTTGAGCCAGTTTTAGCCGGTCTCTTCCTGTTTGAGTCCGGTTTAGCAGTTCAAAACCGTTTTGAGACGGTCTAGTCCGCTTTGAGTCTGGTTTCAGCCGATCAAAACCAGTTTTAGCCGGTCTGGTCCGGTTTGAGTCCGGTTTGACCCAGTCAAAACAGGTTTGAGCCGATCTGGTCCGGTTTGAGTCCGGTTTGAGCCGGTCAAAATTGGTTGGAGGCTGTCTGGCCTGTTTTGATCTGGTCAAAACCCGTTTGACATTGGTTTGACCCGGTCAAAACTGGTTTGAACCGTTCTGGTCCAGTTTGATCCGGTTTGGGCCTGTCTGGTCTGGTTTGAGCCGGTTCAAACCGGTTTTAGCCGGTCTGGTCCGTTTTGAGTCTGGTTTGAGCCGTTCAAAACCTGGTAGACCCGGTCTGGTCCGTAATGAGACGGTTAAAACCGGTTTGAGCCAGTCTAAGAGCAGATCTGGTGCGGTTTGATACGGTTGGAGCCGGTCAAAACACGTTTGAGTCCGTTTTGAGCCGGTCTGGTCCGTTCTGGTTTGAGCCGGTCAAAACCTGTTTGAGCCAGTCTGCTCCAGTTTGAGTCCGGTTTGAGCCAGTCAAAACAGGTTTGAGCCGGTCTGGTCCGGTTTGAGTCCGGTTTGAGTCCGGTTTGTTCCGGTCTGGTCCAGTATGAGCCGGTGAAAACCGGTTTGAGACCGTCTCATCCGGTTTGAGCTGGTCAAAACTGGTTTGAGCCAGTCTAATACGGTCAAAACATGTTTGAGCCGGTCTGCTCGGATTTGAGTCCGGTTTGAGGCGGTAAAACCCGGTTTCGGTCCGGTTTGAGCCGGTCTTTTCCGTTCCGGTTTGAGTCCGGTTTAAGCCGATCAAAACCGGTTTGAGCCGGTCTGATTCGGTTTGAGACGGTCAAAAGCGGTTTGAGTCGGGCTAATACGGTCAAAATAGGTTTGAGAGGGTCTGGTCCGGTTTGAGTCTGGTTTCAGCCGTTCAAAACCGGTTTGAGCCGGTCTGGTCTGGTTTGAACCGGTTTGAGCCTGTCTGGTCTGGTTTGAGAAGGGGAAAAACGGTATGAGCCGGTCTGGTCCCGTTATAGTCCGGTTTGAACCGGTTAAAGCTGGTTTCAGCTGGTCTGGTTTGTTTTGAGCAGGTCTAGTCCGGTTTGAGCCTGTCAAAACTGGTTGGAAACGGTCGTGGCCGGTTTGAGCCCGTTTGAGCTGGTCTGGTCTAGTTTTAGCCGGTTTGAGCCGGTCTGTTCCTGCTTGAGCCGGTCTGTTCCAGTTTGAGTCCGATTTGAGCCGCTCAAAACCGGTATGAGCCGGTCTGGTACGGTTTGAGTCTGGTTTGAGCCAGTCAAAAAAGCTTTGAGCTGGTCTGGTTCGGTTTGAGTCCGGTTTGAGCCGGTCAAAACCGGTTTGAGCCGGTCTGGCCTGATTTGATCTGGTCAAAACCCGTTTGACTCTGGTTTGAGCCGGTCAAAACCGGTTTGAGCCGTTCTGGTCCGGTTTGATACGGCTTGAGGCAGTCTGGTCTCGTTTGAGCCGGTTCAAACCAGTTTTAGCCGGTCTGGTCCGGTTTGAGTCCGGTTTGAGCCGTTCAAAACCTGGTAGACCCGGTCTGGTCCGTAATGAGACGGTTAAAACCGGTTTGAGCCAGTCTAAGAGCCGGTGGGGTGTGGTTTGATCCGGTTGGAGCCGGTCAAACCATGTTTGAGTCCGTTTTGAGGTGGTCTGGTCCGTTCCGGTTTGAGCCGGTCAAAACCTGTTTGAGCCGGTCTGGCCTGGTTTGACCCGGTTTGAGCCGGTCCGGTCAGGTTTTAGTCCGGTTTGAGCCGGTCAAAACCGGATTCAGCCGGTCTGGTTCGTTTTGAGCCGGTCTGGTCCGGTTTGAGCCTGTCAAAACCGATTGGAACCGGTCTGGGCCGGTTTGAGTCCGGTTTGAGCCGGTCAAAACCGGTTTGAGCCGGTCTGGCCTGGTTTGATATGGTCAAAACCCATATGAGTCCGGTTTGAGCCAGTGAAAACCGGTTTGAGATGTTCTGGTCCGGTTTGAGAAGGTTTGAGCCGGTCTGGTCTGGTGTGAGCCGACTTGAGCCCATCTGTTCCTGTTTGAGCAGGTCTGTTCCTGTTTGAGTCCGGTTTGAGCCGTTCAAAACCGTTTTGAGCCGGTCTAGTCAGGTTTGAGTCCTTTTTGAGCCAGTCAAAACAGGTTTGAGCCGGTCTGGTCCGGTTAGAGTCCAGTTTGAGCCGGTCAAAACCGGTTTCAGCCGGTGTGGCCTGGTTTGATCTGGTCAAAACACGTTTGACTCTGGTTTGAGCCCGTCAAAACTGGTTTGAGCCGTTTTGGTCCGGTTTGAGCCCGGTTTGAGCCGGTCAAAATTGGTTTGAGCCGGTCCGGCCTGGTTTGATCTGGTCAAAACCCGTTTGAGTCCGGATTGAGCCGGTCAAAACCGGTCTGAGCCGGTCTGGTCCGGTTTGTGTCCGGTTTGAGTCCGGTTTGTGCCGGTCTGGTGCAGTTTGAGCCGGTCAAAACCGGTTTGAGCCCGTCTCGTGCGGTTTGAGCCAGTCAAATCTGGTTTGAGCCGGTATAATACGGTCAAAACATGTTTGAGCCGGTCTGCTCGGATTTGAGTCCGGTTTGAAGCGCTAAAAACCGGTTTAAGTCCGGTTTGAGCCGGTCTGTTCCGTTCCGGTTTGAGTCCGGTTTAAGCCGATCAAAACCAGTTTGAGCCGGTCTGTTTCAGTTTGAGACGGTCAAAACCGGTTTGAGCCTGTCTAATACGGTCAAAAGAGGTTTGAGATTGTCTGGTCCCTTTTGAGTCCGGTTTCAGCCGTTCAAAACCGGTTTGAGCCGATCTGGTCTGGTTTGAACCGGTTTGAGCAGGTCTGGTCTAGTTTGAGAAGGTGAAAACCGGTTTGAGCCGGTCTGGTCCCGTTATAGTCTGGTTTGAGCCGGTTAAAACCGGTTTCAGCTGGTCTGGTTTGTTTTGAGCAGGTCTGATCCGGTTTGAGCCTCTCAAAACCGGTTGGAACCGGTCGGGGCCGGTTTGAGTCCGGTTTGAGCCGGTCCAAACCGGTTCGAGCCCGTGTGGCCTGGTTTGACCCGGTCAAAACACGTATGAGTCCGGATTGAGCCTGTGAAAACCGGTTTGAGATGTTCTGGTCTGGTTTCAGCCAGTTTGAGCTGGTCTGGTGTGGCTTGAGCCAGTTTTAGCCGGTCTCTTCCTGTTTGAGTCCCGTTTAGCAGTTCAAAACCGTTTTGAGACGGTCTAGTCCGCTTTGAGTCTGGTTTCAGCTGATCAAAACCGGTTTGAGCCGGTCTGGTCCGGTTTGAGTCCGGTTTGACCCAGTCAAAACAGGTTTGAGCCGATCTGGTCCGGTTTGAGTCCGGCTTGAGCCGGTCAAAAGTGGTTGGAGCCCGTCTGGCCTGTTTTGATCTGGTCAAAACCCGTTTGACACTGGTTTGAGCCGGTCAAAACTGGTTTGAACCGTTCTGGTCCGGTTTGATCCGGTTTGGGCCTGTCTGGTCTGGTTTGAGCCGGTTCAAACCGGTTTTAGCCGGTCTGGTTCGGTTTGAGTCTGGTTTGAGCCGTTCAAAACCTGGTAGACCCGGTCTGGTCCGTAATGAGACGGTTAAAACCGGTTTGAGCCAGTCTAAGAGCAGATCTGGTGCGGTTTGATACGGTTGGAGACGGTCAAAACACGTTTGAGTCCGTTTTGAGCCGGTCTGGTCCGTTCTGGTTTGAGCCGGTCAAAACCTGTTTGAGCCAGTCTGCTAAAGTTTGAGTCGGGTTTGAGCCAGTCAAAACAGGTTCGGGTTTGAGCCAGTCAAAACAGGTTTGAGCCGGTCTGGTCCGGTTTGAGTCCGGTTTGAGTCCGGTTTGTTCCAGTCTGGTCCAGTTTGAGCCGGTGAAAACCGGTTTGAGACCGTCTCATCCGGTTTGAGCTGGTCAAAACTGGTTTGAGCCAGTCTAATACGGTCAAAACATGTTTGAGCCGGTCTGCTCGGATTTGAGTCCGGTTTGAGGCGGTAAAACCCGGTTTCAGTGTGGTTTGAGCCGGTCTTTTCCGTTCCGGTTTGAGTCCGGTTTAAGCCGATCAAAACCGGTTTGAGCCGGTCTGGTCCGGTTTGAGTCCGGTTTGAGCCGGTCAAAACTGGTTGGAGCCCGTCTGGCCTGTTTTGATCTGGTCAAAACCCGTTTGACACTGGTTTGAGCCGGTCAAAACTGGTTTGAACCGTTCTGGTCCGGTTTGATCCGGTTTGGGCCTGTCTGGTCTGGTTTGAGCCGGTTCAAAGCGGTTTTAGCCGGTCTGGTCCGGTTTGAGTCTGGTTTGAGCCGTTCAAAACCTGGTAGACCCGGTCTGGTCCGTAATGAGACGGTTAAAACCGGTTTGAGCCAGTCTAAGAGCAGATCTGGTGCGGTTTGATACGGTTGGAGCCGGTCAAAACACGTTTGAGTCCGTTTTGAGCCGGTCTGGTCCGTTCTGGTTTGAGCCGGTCAAAACCTGTTTGAGCCAGTCTGCTCCAGTTTGAGTCCGGTTTGAGCCAGTCAAAACAGGTTTGAGCCGGTCTGGTCCGGTTTGAGTCCGGTTTGAGTCCGGTTTGTTCCGGTCTGGTCCAGTATGAGCCGGTGAAAACCGGTTTGAGACCGTCTCATCCGGTTTGAGCTGGTCAAAACTGGTTTGAGCCAGTCTAATACGGTCAAAACATGTTTGAGCCGGTCTGCTCGGATTTGAGTCCGGTTTGAGGCGGTAAAACCCGGTTTCGGTCCGGTTTGAGCCGGTCTTTTCCGTTCCGGTTTGAGTCCGGTTTAAGCCGATCAAAACCGGTTTGAGCCGGTCTGATTCGGTTTGAGACGGTCAAAAGCGGTTTGAGTCGGGCTAATACGGTCAAAATAGGTTTGAGAGGGTCTGGTCCGGTTTGAGTCTGGTTTCAGCCGTTCAAAACCGGTTTGAGCCGGTCTGGTCTGGTTTGAACCGGTTTGAGCCTGTCTGGTCTGGTTTGAGAAGGGGAAAAACGGTATGAGCCGGTCTGGTCCCGTTATAGTCCGGTTTGAACCGGTTAAAGCTGGTTTCAGCTGGTCTGGTTTGTTTAGAGCAGGTCTAGTCCGGTTTGAGCCTGTCAAAACTGGTTGGAAACGGTCGTGGCCGGTTTGAGCCCGTTTGAGCTGGTCTGGTCTAGTTTTAGCCGGTTTGAGCCGGTCTGTTCCTGCTTGAGCCGGTCTGTTCCAGTTTGAGTCCGATTTGAGCCGCTCAAAACCGGTATGAGCCGGTCTGGTACGGTTTGAGTCTGGTTTGAGCCAGTCAAAAAAGCTTTGAGCTGGTCTGGTTCGGTTTGAGTCCGGTTTGAGCCGGTCAAAACCGGTTTGAGCCGGTCTGGCCTGATTTGATCTGGTCAAAACCCGTTTGACTCTGGTTTGAGCCGGTCAAAACCGGTTTGAGCCGTTCTGGTCCGGTTTGATACGGCTTGAGGCAGTCTGGTCTCGTTTGAGCCGGTTCAAACCAGTTTTAGCCGGTCTGGTCCGGTTTGAGTCCGGTTTGAGCCGTTCAAAACCTGGTAGACCCGGTCTGGTCCGTAATGAGACGGTTAAAACCGGTTTGAGCCAGTCTAAGAGCCGGTGGGGTGTGGTTTGATCCGGTTGGAGCCGGTCAAACCATGTTTGAGTCCGTTTTGAGGTGGTCTGGTCCGTTCCGGTTTGAGCCGGTCAAAACCTGTTTGAGCCGGTCTGGCCTGGTTTGACCCGGTTTGAGCCGGTCCGGTCAGGTTTTAGTCCGGTTTGAGCCGGTCAAAACCGGATTCAGCCGGTCTGGTTCGTTTTGAGCCGGTCTGGTCCGGTTTGAGCCTGTCAAAACCGATTGGAACCGGTCTGGGCCGGTTTGAGTCCGGTTTGAGCCGGTCAAAACCGGTTTGAGCCGGTCTGGCCTGGTTTGATATGGTCAAAACCCATATGAGTCCGGTTTGAGCCAGTGAAAACCGGTTTGAGATGTTCTGGTCCGGTTTGAGAAGGTTTGAGCCGGTCTGGTCTGGTGTGAGCCGACTTGAGCCCATCTGTTCCTGTTTGAGCAGGTCTGTTCCTGTTTGAGTCCGGTTTGAGCCGTTCAAAACCGTTTTGAGCCGGTCTAGTCAGGTTTGAGTCCTTTTTGAGCCAGTCAAAACAGGTTTGAGCCGGTCTGGTCCGGTTAGAGTCCAGTTTGAGCCGGTCAAAACCGGTTTCAGCCGGTGTGGCCTGGTTTGATCTGGTCAAAACACGTTTGACTCTGGTTTGAGCCCGTCAAAACTGGTTTGAGCCGTTTTGGTCCGGTTTGAGCCCGGTTTGAGCCGGTCAAAATTGGTTTGAGCCGGTCCGGCCTGGTTTGATCTGGTCAAAACCCGTTTGAGTCCGGATTGAGCCGGTCAAAACCGGTCTGAGCCGGTCTGGTCCGGTTTGTGTCCGGTTTGAGTCCGGTTTGTGCCGGTCTGGTGCAGTTTGAGCCGGTCAAAACCGGTTTGAGCCCGTCTCGTGCGGTTTGAGCCAGTCAAATCTGGTTTGAGCCGGTATAATACGGTCAAAACATGTTTGAGCCGGTCTGCTCGGATTTGAGTCCGGTTTGAAGCGCTAAAAACCGGTTTAAGTCCGGTTTGAGCCGGTCTGTTCCGTTCCGGTTTGAGTCCGGTTTAAGCCGATCAAAACCAGTTTGAGCCGGTCTGTTTCAGTTTGAGACGGTCAAAACCGGTTTGAGCCTGTCTAATACGGTCAAAAGAGGTTTGAGATTGTCTGGTCCCTTTTGAGTCCGGTTTCAGCCGTTCAAAACCGGTTTGAGCCGATCTGGTCTGGTTTGAACCGGTTTGAGCAGGTCTGGTCTAGTTTGAGAAGGTGAAAACCGGTTTGAGCCGGTCTGGTCCCGTTATAGTCCGGTTTGAGCCGGTTAAAACCGGTTTCAGCTGGTCTGGTTTGTTTTGAGCAGGTCTGATCCGGTTTGAGCCTCTCAAAACCGGTTGGAACCGGTCGGGGCCGGTTTGAGTCCGGTTTGAGCCGGTCCAAACCGGTTCGAGCCCGTGTGGCCTGGTTTGACCCGGTCAAAACACGTATGAGTCCGGATTGAGCCTGTGAAAACCGGTTTGAGATGTTCTGGTCTGGTTTCAGCCAGTTTGAGCTGGTCTGGTGTGGCTTGAGCCAGTTTTAGCCGGTCTCTTCCTGTTTGAGTCCCGTTTAGCAGTTCAAAACCGTTTTGAGACGGTCTAGTCCGCTTTGAGTCTGGTTTCAGCTGATCAAAACCGGTTTGAGCCGGTCTGGTCCGGTTTGAGTCCGGTTTGACCCAGTCAAAACAGGTTTGAGCTGATCTGGTCCGGTTTGAGTCCGGCTTGAGCCGGTCAAAAGTGGTTGGAGCCCGTCTGGCCTGTTTTGATCTGGTCAAAACCCGTTTGACACTGGTTTGAGCCGGTCAAAACTGGTTTGAACCGTTCTGGTCCGGTTTGATCCGGTTTGGGCCTGTCTGGTCTGGTTTGAGCCGGTTCAAACCGGTTTTAGCCGGTCTGGTTCGGTTTGAGTCTGGTTTGAGCCGTTCAAAACCTGGTAGACCCGGTCTGGTCCGTAATGAGACGGTTAAAACCGGTTTGAGCCAGTCTAAGAGCAGGTCTGGTGCGGTTTGATACGGTTGGAGACGGTCAAAACACTTTTGAGTCCGTTTTGAGCCGGTCTGGTCCGTTCTGGTTTGAGCCGGTCAAAACCTGTTTGAGCCAGTCTGCTAAAGTTTGAGTTGGGTTTGAGCCAGTCAAAACAGGTTCGGGTTTGAGCCAGTCAAAACAGGTTTGAGCCGGTCTGGTCCGGTTTGAGTCCGGTTTGAGTCCGGTTTGTTCCAGTCTGGTCCAGTTTGAGCCGGTGAAAACCGGTTTGAGACCGTCTCATCCGGTTTGAGCTGGTCAAAACTGGTTTGAGCCAGTCTAATACGGTCAAAACATGTTTGAGCCGGTCTGCTCGGATTTGAGTCCGGTTTGAGGCGGTAAAACCCGGTTTCAGTGTGGTTTGAGCCGGTCTTTTCCGTTCCGGTTTGAGTCCGGTTTAAGCCGATCAAAACCGGTTTGAGCCGGTCTGGTCCGGTTTGAGTCCGGTTTGAGCCGGTCAAAACTGGTTGGAGCCCGTCTGGCCTGTTTTGATCTGGTCAAAACCCGTTTGACACTGGTTTGAGCCGGTCAAAACTGGTTTGAACCGTTCTGGTCCGGTTTGATCCGGTTTGGGCCTGTCTGGTCTGGTTTGAGCCGGTTCAAAGCGGTTTTAGCCGGTCTGGTCCGGTTTGAGTCTGGTTTGAGCCGTTCAAAACCTGGTAGACCCGGTCTGGTCCGTAATGAGACGGTTAAAACCGGTTTGAGCCAGTCTAAGAGCAGATCTGGTGCGGTTTGATACGGTTGGAGCCGGTCAAAACACGTTTGAGTCCGTTTTGAGCCGGTCTGGTCCGTTCTGGTTTGAGCCGGTCAAAACCTGTTTGAGCCAGTCTGCTCCAGTTTGAGTCCGGTTTGAGCCAGTCAAAACAGGTTTGAGCCGGTCTGGTCCGGTTTGAGTCCGGTTTGAGTCCGGTTTGTTCCGGTCTGGTCCAGTATGAGCCGGTGAAAACCGGTTTGAGACCGTCTCATCCGGTTTGAGCTGGTCAAAACTGGTTTGAGCCAGTCTAATACGGTCAAAACATGTTTGAGCCGGTCTGCTCGGATTTGAGTCCGGTTTGAGGCGGTAAAACCCGGTTTCGGTCCGGTTTGAGCCGGTCTTTTCCGTTCCGGTTTGAGTCCGGTTTAAGCTGATCAAAACCGGTTTGAGCCGGTCTGATTCGGTTTGAGACGGTCAAAAGCGGTTTGAGTCGGGCTAATACGGTCAAAATAGGTTTGAGAGGGTCTGGTCCGGTTTGAGTCTGGTTTCAGCCGTTCAAAACCGGTTTGAGCCGGTCTGGTCTGGTTTGAACCGGTTTGAGCCTGTCTGGTCTGGTGCGAGAAGGGGAAAAACGGTATGAGCCGGTCTGGTCCCGTTATAGTCCGGTTTGAACCGGTTAAAGCTGGTTTCAGCTGGTCTGGTTTGTTTTGAGCAGGTCTAGTCCGGTTTGAGCCTGTCAAAACTGGTTGGAAACGGTCGTGGCCGGTTTGAGCCCGTTTGAGCTGGTCTGGTCTAGTTTTAGCCGGTTTGAGCCGGTCTGTTCCTGCTTGAGCCGGTCTGTTCCAGTTTGAGTCCGATTTGAGCCGCTCAAAACCGGTATGAGCCGGTCTGGTACGGTTTGAGTCTGGTTTGAGCCAGTCAAAAAAGCTTTGAGCTGGTCTGGTTCGGTTTGAGTCCGGTTTGAGCCGGTCAAAACCGGTTTGAGCCGGTCTGGCCTGATTTGATCTGGTCAAAACCCGTTTGACTCTGGTTTGAGCCGGTCAAAACCGGTTTGAGCCGTTCTGGTCCGGTTTGATACGGCTTGAGGCAGTCTGGTCTCGTTTGAGCCGGTTCAAACCAGTTTTAGCCGGTCTGGTCCGGTTTGAGTCCGGTTTGAGCCGTTCAAAACCTGGTAGACCCGGTCTGGTCCGTAATGAGACGGTTAAAACCGGTTTGAGCCAGTCTAAGAGCCGGTGGGGTGTGGTTTGATCCGGTTGGAGCCGGTCAAACCATGTTTGAGTCCGTTTTGAGGTGGTCTGGTCCGTTCCGGTTTGAGCCGGTCAAAACCTGTTTGAGCCGGTCTGGCCTGGTTTGACCCGGTTTGAGCCGGTCCGGTCAGGTTTTAGTCCGGTTTGAGCCGGTCAAAACCGGATTCAGCCGGTCTGGTTCGTTTTGAGCCGGTCTGGTCCGGTTTGAGCCTGTCAAAACCGATTGGAACCGGTCTGGGCCGGTTTGAGTCCGGTTTGAGCCGGTCAAAACCGGTTTGAGCCGGTCTGGCCTGGTTTGATATGGTCAAAACCCATATGAGTCCGGTTTGAGCCAGTGAAAACCGGTTTGAGATGTTCTGGTCCGGTTTGAGAAGGTTTGAGCCGGTCTGGTCTGGTGTGAGCCGACTTGAGCCCATCTGTTCCTGTTTGAGCAGGTCTGTTCCTGTTTGAGTCCGGTTTGAGCCGTTCAAAACCGTTTTGAGCCGGTCTAGTCAGGTTTGAGTCCTTTTTGAGCCAGTCAAAACAGGTTTGAGCCGGTCTGGTCCGGTTAGAGTCCAGTTTGAGCCGGTCAAAACCGGTTTCAGCCGGTGTGGCCTGGTTTGATCTGGTCAAAACACGTTTGACTCTGGTTTGAGCCCGTCAAAACTGGTTTGAGCCGTTTTGGTCCGGTTTGAGCCCGGTTTGAGCCGGTCAAAATTGGTTTGAGCCGGTCCGGCCTGGTTTGATCTGGTCAAAACCCGTTTGAGTCCGGATTGAGCCGGTCAAAACCGGTCTGAGCCGGTCTGGTCCGGTTTGTGTCCGGTTTGAGTCCGGTTTGTGCCGGTCTGGTGCAGTTTGAGCCGGTCAAAACCGGTTTGAGCCCGTCTCGTGCAGTTTGAGCCAGTCAAATCTGGTTTGAGCCGGTATAATACGGTCAAAACATGTTTGAGCCGGTCTGCTCGGATTTGAGTCCGGTTTGAAGCGCTAAAAACCGGTTTAAGTCCGGTTTGAGCCGGTCTGTTCCGTTCCGGTTTGAGTCCGGTTTAAGCCGATCAAAACCAGTTTGAGCCGGTCTGTTTCAGTTTGAGACGGTCAAAACCGGTTTGAGCCTGTCTAATACGGTCAAAAGAGGTTTGAGATTGTCTGGTCCCTTTTGAGTCCGGTTTCAGCCGTTCAAAACCGGTTTGAGCCGATCTGGTCTGGTTTGAACCGGTTTGAGCACGTCTGGTCTAGTTTGAGAAGGTGAAAACCGGTTTGAGCCGGTCTGGTCCCGTTATAGTCCGGTTTGAGCCGGTTAAAACCGGTTTCAGCTGGTCTGGTTTGTTTTGA
>NW_027327274.1:0-5000 GCF_047675955.1 Chlorocebus sabaeus | reverse complement strand
AAAGCCGGCCGGCGCGCCCGCCCCGCCCGAGACGGGGGACCGGGACCGGGGCCGAGGGCCCCGGGCCGGGCCCCACCCCCGACCCAGGGGGGAAGGGCGAGCAACCGGCCGGGCTGAGGTCGACCTTCACACACACGTCGCACGGACACCTGCCCGGGAGGGACCACCGGGCCGCACTCGGGCGCACGCACGCGCCGAACGGGGCAACGCCACGCGGGGAGAGGACGGGCCTCCCCCGCGACGCCGACAACGCCCGAGACACACGCCTCGGGGGAGGGCCGCGGCAGGCCTGGGAAGCGAGGCGCACCCGGGGCGGGGGCGCGCGCCGACCCGATGCGGAAGAGCCGGCCGGGAGAAGACGAGACGCCGGGCGAGGCAGGCGGCCGAGCGGGGTGGGGGGCGCCGAGGGACACCTCTGGCGCAGCCGACCGCCACCAGGACGCACGCGGGGATCTCACCGCCAGCAGCCTCCGAGCACGAAGACGGCCCCACGTGGCACCTGGAGCGGCCGACCAGGCCTTCGGCGATCCCCGCGGCTCCCCCACCGCCACACCCAGTCGCACGCGGCCAGAGCCCCCGGAACCCGCTCTCCCCCGCAACACGCCGGAAAGGCCGACCCAAACCCTCCGGGCGCCCACCGGGCCCCACGCGGGGCGCCGCCGACCCGGTCCCGAAGGCGCGCGCCATGGGGACGCGGACACCGGGCCAACCAGCGTGGCCGGCGGCGACGCCCCCAGAAGGCGGAGCCGGGTTCGGGCCCAGACGGGGCGGCCAACAGCGTAGAAGCCGATGAGCCGCTCGGGGAAGAGAAGATCGGCAGGCGGCGGGCGGGGAAAAGGGGCACAAGGCAGGCAAGGAGCCAGGGGGCCACGGGGACGAGGGCACGGGGAACCCGCGGAGGGCTACTCGGGCAGAAAACCTCAGGCACAGCCGGGCCACCAGGAAAACACGGCCACGGGATCCCACCGCCACAGACACGAGGGCGGTCCCGCGGCGCCCCGCCTGGGACGCCGAACGGCCCTTGGGCAACCCACCGAGCAACCCCCCTCACGAGCCCCGGGTCCTGCCACCGGGGGCCCCGAAGCAACCTCAGCCACAAGCCCAACACCAGGGGCCACATATCGCTCGTTTCTCGTCCGTCCCGGACCCGGTCCCGCTCCGGGAGACCGGCGCACCCCCCGTGGGGACGGCTCGCTCCCCAAGAGCCAGGCGGCCCAACCCCGCGCCACGCGAACGCGGTCACCGGCACCGGTCGCGGCTCGGCACGGGAGCGGGCGGAGAGCCGGCTCACAGCGGCGTCCCGCGCCGGACGGAGTGCCACGCGCACCCGCCGCTCGCGGCAGCCTTCCCAATCCGCTAGGACGTCGGGCCCGGCCCAGCGGGATCCTCCCCCAACACGGAAGGGGGAGGCGCGGGCCACAGTAGACGACGAGCCGCACGCTCGGCCCCCACCGCGGGGTCCGGCGGAACCCTCACCGTTTCCCCAGCCTCATCCCGTCGAGGGGGGAGCAGCGGGGGAGGGCTCTCTGCAAGCGAGTCGCTACGGCAGCGCTACCACAACGCAGAGAGAGGCGGCAGGCCGGGGGATCCGGTACCCCAAGGCACGCCTCTCGGATCGCTAGAGAAGGCTTTCTCACCGAGGGTGGGTCACACTCCCCACCCGCCAGTCGCCCCTCGTCGGGCCCACAGAGGCGCTCGGGGACACCTGGGGAAGGGAGGGGGCGTGTGGCGCGAGGAGAAGAAACCCGCGGCAACCTTGAGCGTTCACGGTCAGGGCAGGGGCCCGGCTGGCGCGCGTGCGCACAGCCCCCAAAGGCCCCCCCCGCCGTCCACCCACCTCCTTTCTGCGAGGTAAAGCACCTCCAGTGAACCCACGCACGACCGGTCGGAGGCAGAACGGCAGCCCCTCGGCGGCCGGCCGGCGCACGCGTGGCCGGCCCGAGCCCACCGCGACCGCTCACACGGCCCGCGCTCACCCGCCAGAGGGGAGGCACGGGACGTGCGCTCGCCGGACCAGGCGGCGCCCTTCCCCGCGTGGGGGAGGGGCGCGTCTCACTCGACCGCCTCGGCCCACACCCAACGAACTCCCTCAGGACCCAACGCGCCAGCACCGTGGCGGCGACCGGAGGAGGGGGCGCTGGGGGTGGGAGCGACACACCACCGCTCGGCCTCGGGCACCTGAGGGACAACCCGGAGCGCTCCAGGAGCACCGCAAAAGACCCAGGCAGAGCCAGCGCTCGTGCAACGCCCGAGAGGGCAGCACGACGGGCCGGCGGGACAGCACCCCCACCGCCGCGGAGGGGGGCGGCCCGCGAGGCGACAACCACAAGAGGCGAAAGCGAGGGGTGCCTGCTGCGTCAGAGGACCCCGCCGACCCCCGCCGAACGCCACGAGGCAGACGGCGGGGGCGGGACAGCAAGGTCAGGCCGGGTTCCGCACCCCAGTGCCTCCCAACGCACCGCTCACAGGCGGGGACGAGAGACAGGGGGCCCCCGCGGGCGGGACGAGAAGAACGGGTCCCATTCACCATGAATGGCCGCCCCTCGCCCGCCGCGGCTCGGTCCCGGCCCGGGAGAGCACGACATCACCACATCAATCAGGGAAAGCAACCCCGGAGCGGGGTCGGTCGGTCAGTCAGCCACAGCCTCCCCGGAGGCCAGCGAGCAGATCAGCCTGACCACCCCCAGCTCCGGGGAAGGGGCGGCAGACAACCCGGCAGAGACGAGGAACGCCTGACACGCACGGCACGGAGCCAGCGGGAGTGGGGTTGTCACGGCCGCCCCAGGTGCCCACAGCAGGGAGCGCGCAGCGGCAGGGTAAGCCCGCGCCGCCTTCCCCGCCGCCCCCGGGTGGGTCAGAGACCCGGACCCAAGGCGGCACCGGGAGTCGGGACGCTCAGACGCACGAGAGACCAGGCACACACGGGCCCCAGCAGGCGGCTCCAGCACGAGCAGGGCCGGCTAGCCGGGTCACCGGGAGGCCCAGAGGCCCACCACGCATCCAGAGGCCCGACCTCTCCAGCGACAAGTCGCCAGAGGACAGCGTGTCAGCAATAACCCGGTGGCCCAAAATGCCGGCTCGGAGTGAAAGATATACCTCCCCAGGGGACAGGAGGTCGAGCCACCGACCACGCCGCCGGCCCAGGGAACCCGCGACACGGACATCTGTCCCCAAAATCGCCACCATCGCAGCCAGACACGGAGCACCCAGGGCCCTCTGGTCGACCCCAGGACACACGCCGGAGCAGCGCCGGGCCAGGGACGTCCTCCCGGCCACCCGTGCCACGCAGGGGCCGGCCCGTGTCTCCAGAGCGAGACTCGGAAGCGTTTTCGGCCGTCCTCTCGTACGACCGGGACACACGAGGGACCGAAGGCCGGCCAAGTGTGACCCCTCGGGCCGCACGCGCGCTCAGGGAGCGCTCTCCGACTCCCCACGGGGACTTGAAAACAAAAGGTCACGGCAGAGGGACGGCGGCCGGGCCCGGGGACCGCTCCCCGGCACCCGGGGGACGAGGCAGGACGGTCCCCGGCTCCCCACGGGGACTTGGGGAAAAAAAAATTCGGCCGCTGCCTCAGACGGCCAGGATGCGCGCGGGCCCGCGACCGGGCCGGGAAGGGTGTCCCCAGCCTCCCGCCCCAAGCCCGGTGGGTCCCCGCGGGTCGCGGGTCAGGCCTCGGGAGCTGAGCTGCGGCGTGCTGGTCGACCAACCCCGGCAGCCCCACACCCGGCTCAGGCCCGAAAGCGCAGCGACAACCTCTCCCCACATAAGCCTGCACGCCCGAGCTCTGACTCACAAGCGACGCGCCAGAGCTCTGGCGCGACCGGGACAGCCCGGCTGACGACCGCGGTGTTTCCGGAGCTCTGCCTAGCTCACAGCGGGGACGGTCCCCTCCCTCGGCAGCTGCCACCGCAGCTCCGGAAGCCAAGGGAACGATATAAAAGCGGCCGCCAGATGGAGTCCGACAACCGTCGCGAACGTCACCAAGACAGATCCGGATGGCAGGCCGGCCCGCCGACCGCGAAACCGAAACCGTGAGTCGAGAAACGCTATCCCGAGGCCGAAAACGCAGCCCCTCTACCCCAACCCCACAGAAACGGTCCCCAAAGCCTGTCTCTGCATCGACCGCGACAGAGTCAGAAGACAACCCACGGCGTGTGGATGTTCGGAGAGGCATCTCGGAGGGAGAAACAGCAAGCAAGGACTCGGTCGCGGGCCGTTGAGGACACAGGGAGACACAGATTGCCGTAGGCTCTTCCTGAATCCAGACAGAGACGGAGGGAGGGAGGGAGGGAGGCAGGGAGGGAGGGAGGGAATGGAGAGAAGAGACAGATGGTGAAAGGAAGGGAGGGAGGGAAGGGAGCAGGGAGAGAGGGAGGAAGGAAAAGGGAGAGAAAAGGGAGACCACGTGGAAAATGAAGATGATGAAACGTCACTTTTCAAAGGTTACATTTTTACAGGAGAGATGGAAAGGAAAGAAACCTGAAACAGAGAGAAAGAATGAGGAAAGAAGGGAAAAAGAAACAGAGGAAACAGAAAAGAAGGACAGAAACGGAATAAAAGAAATAAAGAAAGCACGGAAGAGAAACGAACAAGAGAGAAAGGGAGGGAGGCAGGGAGGGAGGGAGGGAGGGAGGGAGGAAAACATAGAGAGGGAGACAGAGAAAGAAAGAAGGGAAGAAAAACACAAAGGAGAGAAAGAAAGAAAAGACAAATAACAGCATAAATATTTGCATTTTTAGCTAAATATGAGATATAAAAATACATCAAAACAGATGAAAATATTTGTCTTGATCGAGACCATCCCGGCTAACATGGTGAAACCCCGTCTCTACTGAAAAATCCAAAAAACAAACTAGCCGGGCGAGGTGGCGGGTGCCTGTAGTCCCAGCTACTTGGGAGGCTGAGGCAGGAGAATGGCGTGAAGCCGGGAGGCGGAGCTTGCAGTGAGTTGAGATCCGGCCACTGCACTTCAGCCTGAGCGACAGAGCGAGACTCCGTC